>NW_027507748.1:256357861-256559618 GCF_037356315.1 Lithobates pipiens | reverse complement strand
AACCCAACCTAATTGCAGGGGGAGATCTGTCAGACACTGGACCTTTCAGGAAGGCTGGTGGGACTTTACACTGTTGTGTTACGATCACTAAAGTGGTAACCAAATAATATAAATATAATTGAGTGCTCTGTAACCAGACACCCACATAATAATAATAAATGATAAATGAGGGGCCTATAATGCTAGAACTGGGAATCCAATACCCATACGTGACTGCACACAACACCTCACAACATCAATCAAACCAACAGAACAACCACACCCAAACATGTAAACTGCTCGCAAACGCCTAACTCCACACCCATCCCCCACCAATGCACACCCACAGACCCCAGCAATCCTACATAACCAACAATATAAACAAATGCACTAGAGGCCAAACAAAGGATTCCAACCAAGTACAAGGGCATATGGCCCACCAGTACATGGGATACGATTCCCTACCATCCATTGCACATATATTAGGCTAAATAGAACCACAACTCACATCCTTATGTGGCCTAACTGAAGACATATTCCCATAACGCACATACCACCATATCACATAGTCTTCACATGGAACAGCACTCCAAAACATACAGCAGGGACCACACCCCCAGAAAGTCCCACAATGCCAGGGAGTGCCCTCTACCCAGTCAATAGGATCCATGCCCACTTCTTACATAACCCAGCTGCTCCACCACCACTAACAAAGGAAGTCAAAGTGACAAGCCGTCAGCCATCCACACCCCTCCAAAAACCTACAACGGAGTCCAAGCAGTCCTAGTTCAGCAGTGGGTCAACAGACCCAGAGCAATGTCCCTCCTAAATAGTCTGTCGGACTGAGCGTGACATCAGCCGGTGTCATGCGTCATCTCTAGCACGGTCCATTTGTCTGCCACCAAAGATAGTAAAATGCAGAAGGATAAGGGAGCAGCACAGCGCCACTCCTTACATCTGGTGTCCCCAGCGTAGCCCCTCCTTTACGTCAGGTGTCCCCAGCGTAGCCCCTCCTTTACGTCAGGTGTCCCCAGCGTAGCCCCTCCTTTACGTCAGGTGTCCCCAGCGTAGCCCCTCTTTTACGTCAGGTGTCCCCACCGGAAGCCCCTCCTTTACGTCAGGTGTCCCCACCGGAGCCCCTCCTTACATCTGGTGTCCCCGGCGGAGCCCCTCCATGCATCTGGTGTCCCCGGCGGTGCCCCTGTTACATCTGGTGTCCCCAGTGGAGCCCCTACTTGCATTTGGTATGCCTGCAGCGGAGTTTCTGCTGCTATTACCATACATTGTTAGTAACGGGCTGAGGTAATCAAGATAGAGGCGGAGCCGGCCGAGTGGCTACAATAGAAATTGGACTACGGTGCTGCCCACCCCCACCCCTTTCCACAACAGGTCACAACAGACCGGCAGGGGGTGGGCGTTGCTGCAGCTCAATTTCTATTATCAGCCACGCTTCCGGCTCCGCCTCTTATAGTTTCATAGTTTCATAGTTAGTAAGGTTGAATAAAGACACCAGTCCATCCAGTTCAACCTGAGTGTCTACAATTGTCCCTGTACATTGCACACTCACATCGGTCCCTACCCTCAAAGAGCCCACAATCCAAGGTCCCCATTCATATACTAGGGCCAATTTTGGACAGAAGCCAATTAGCCTACCTGCATGTCTTTGGATTGTTCTCTTGTTCTTCAGTAAA
The DNA here is from genome assembly GCF_037356315.1 of Lithobates pipiens. Taxonomy (NCBI): domain Eukaryota; kingdom Metazoa; phylum Chordata; class Amphibia; order Anura; family Ranidae; genus Lithobates; species Lithobates pipiens. The sequence goes on along the minus strand of NW_027507748.1, from coordinate 256,557,948 downwards.
ATGGCGACCGGTGGAGACATTGTCTCCGTCGCCTGCGGTCCTCAAGCGGAAGCAACAGGGAGCCGCGAAAAATCGGGGAAAAAATAATTTCCCGGGACATTTCCCGGGAAGCGCTAAAATCCGGAAAAAGGTCCAAATCCCGGGAATGTCCCTGGAAATTCAGGACAGTTGGTAAGTATGAGAGATATTGCAATCAGAGAGCATGCTGGAGCATGGCTATGAGGGTGAACATATGCAGAGGTATTGCAATAAAACGACGTGCTGGCGCATGGCCATGAGGGTATATATACAGAGATATTGCCATCAGACAGCATGCTGGAGTAGGCCATGAGGGTGGACATAATACACAGCTACTTACCATACGCTCCACCAAATACACCACATTTGACTTCTCTCGCTTAGACCTGGCGGGGGAAGTTATGCAATGCCTGGCTCCGCCCACAGAAATTTACCTTAAACAACCCTTAACAACTGACACGCACAATATATTGCTGCATGAGAAAATGTGGCAGTTACTGCACAATCAAAAGAATACCGCTGTTGTAAATTTCTTAGTGAATTGAACTTTCACAACTGATGTACCACATGTGATATTTTACCACATTTTATTTGCTGTTATTTAACTATTAATTGCTCCCATAGTCTTTTATCAGCTGTTTTTGACAGGGGTGTTGACTAGTGGGTTTAAAGAGGAGTTTTTAAGGTGCAAAAATGCTCCAGCTCTGTTCCTGACAGACTCCATGGCAGCAACGTGTGGGTTAAGTCCCGCCTCCATTATCCTATAGGACACTACTCCCATAAATCTTTGCTCCCTGCCCATGGCCGTGTTCTCTTTTTGTCCTCCTCCGAAGGACCTAGTGGTTGTCTTTCTACCCGAAGATCTGTCATTCCCACGATCGAGGTTGGCCGATCTGCGACTCTGGGTCTGGAAAGTCGCATTACTCTGCTAAGCCCTAGCTATTAGCAGGGTATGGAGTGGGCAGTGGAAGAGGCGCTGAGAAGAAGCCAGTGTCCTGGCAACTGGCAGACAGGCTGCGCACTGGTCAGACAGCCAGCTACTAGCAGACCTGTTTGCCTCTGGAAAGTCTGGTGTCATCCTATCTTACCTTCGGCCTGGGTGTTCGATCATGGTGGGAGTGGTGAAAGGTTTCTTGTTCTTCTTGGCAGCAGTTTTTTATTTTCCTTATCTGTTTGTTTTTTCCTGTTTTTGTGCTGTTTGTTTTTTTGTGCAGGCATGGCGGCTGGTTCTTCCTGCATTCCAGCCGCCGTTTCACTTCCGGTTTTCATTCTTGGCCGTACTGCGCATGCGCGAGTGCGGTACGAGATTGATGCTTGGTTTCGTGCATGTGCAATAGCGGCAAAATGACTCTATTCGTGCACGGGCACGGCGGTGACATCCTCGGGGGCTCGCTATTTAAACTGGGGAATTAGCCTGCAAGCCTTTGGAATGCTTGCCGGCTATTGCGGTGAATTCCCCCTGCCCCTGTGTTGCAGCTACTGGTAAGTGGCATTCTGGGAGTTATGTCTTCCCTGCCCCTTGCATTGAACCCTTTGTAATTTTTTAAGCGCAAATGGATATCGTTGAGGACACAGATTCTCTACCGACTGTCTGTGGCCAGCCCTCTCATAAAAGTTATTTGGAGTGTTGTCCTTTCCACCTGAGGGATCTGTGATTAGGGGGGGGTGTGTATCTGGTTTGTTACTTTTTTTTTTCCTGATGTCTTGTTTCCTGTGGTCTCTTTTTTTTTCTTTTTCTTGTTTTTATTCAGCCATTCCAGGTCAGAACAGCTTTGCAGCTCTCACAGAGGGATTGACTCTTCTAAGTCGCATCACCGGCACTCCTCTTCCAAATCGAAGCATTAGGCCGCATACACACGGGCGGACTGTTCGCCCAACTTTGTTCGTCAAACAATCCGACAAACAGTCCGCTCAAAATTTGCATGAACGGACTTGACCACACACGATGAACGAACAGTCCGCTGAAAGCGTGCGCGATGACGTGAACGGCACGTACGACGGGACGAAAAATACAACGTCCAATACACTGCAATGCAACCTTCGCCGTGTAAATCCTTTCTGAGCATGCGCGAAACTTAGTTTGTCGAACAAGCCTACACACGAGCGGACTGTCCGCTCAAACCAAGTTTCAGCGGACTGTCTTACGGGAATTCCGAAAAACTTTGTTCGTCAGACTGTCCGCTGAAACTGTCCGCTGAAGCCCACACACGAGCGGACTGTCCACTGAAACACTGTTCAGCGGACAAAGTTGGGCGAACAGTCCGCCCGTGTGTACGCGGCCTTACGGTTCTTCCTCAAGATCAGGACACCGTAGTGAGGAACGATCGCATTCCTCGAAGGCACACTCCAGTCACTCAGCTAGTGCCTGCTGGGGTGTAGAGTTCATGTCCCTGCAGGGAAATCTTTGTGTGATATCTGCTATGCCAAGGCTTCTAAGGAAAGGGGAGATGCGGACCAGCAATTTAAATCCCTGGTGGAAAGGATTGTTAAGGAGTCCCTTAGAAATATTGATGACCAGTCCTATGTTCCTCCTGCAGAGCCTTCACGTTCTCCAGGGAGGGAGATTCAGTTGCAGGATACTTGGGAATCCTCTGTGCATAGCCACCCTTCGGTTGCTATATCTGACAGTGACTCTGACAAAGATAACCCATGTGTGGGATTTGATTTTGCTCTGCTTCCTCCTTTGGTCAGAGCTATTAGAGAAACACTGAATTGGGAAGATCCGGTGGCTGCCCCTTCCAAACTGAGAAAATTCTTTAAGCAGTTAAAGAAGGAACAGGTTAATTTTCCATTTATCTCCGAACTTGGCAAGATCATCACAGATGAATGGGGCAAGGTGGAGAAGAAAAATTCCATGCTGTCTAAAGTTTCAAAACTCTATCCTTTCAAGGAGGAAGAGGTGAAGCATTTGGAGTCAGCCCCGTTGGTGGATGCAGCAGTTATGAGGCTGGTGAAACATGTGACATTTCCCTTAGAGGATACTATTTCTTTTAAGAATGTTCTGGACAGGCGGATTGATGCCGATCTGAAGAGGGTATACCTTACAGCAGGTATAGCCTATAAGCCAGCGTTGGCTTTGGCCGCTATGTCCAAAGCAATGGAGGTATGGATGGATAATGCAGACGAGACTCTCAGGAATATCTCGGAAGATACCAAGAGGTCGCCTATCCAGGAGTTGAGGCTGGCTTCTGCCTTTCTTGGGGAGCCCTCTATTGACATCATAGGCCTGGCGGCTCGGGTGATGCTTTCTTCCGTCACTACCAAGTGGGCTCTGTGGCTCCGTCCCTGGCTGGCTGACCCAGCTTTGAAACAAGTATGGTGCTGAATCCCCTTTTGAGGGGTCCTCCCTTTTCGGCAATAAATTAGATGAAGCTATTACCCGAGCCACTGGTGGGAAGTCGGGGTTCCTTCCCCAAGATCGGCATCTGCAAGGCCAGAGAAGGTCTTTTCCAAAGAGACAGTACCAGGAACGAGCTAGGGAAGCTTGCAGTTATAGACCAGGCCGTGAATTCTCCAGGTCCTTGAAGTCAAGACAATCTTCCTTTTAAGAAATCTACAAAAAGTGATTCAAAAGGAGAGAGGGAGCCGACCAAATCCTTTTTGAGGTTGGGCCCACTCACAGGTCAGGTGGGGACATCCACTTTTGTCATGTCTGGGCCACCTCAATTCAAGACTTCTGGACTGTCAAGACGGTCTCTTCAGGTCATGCTTGGACCTTCAAAGAAACTCCCAGACTCAGGTGGGTCCCCACTTCTCTTCCGGCTGCAGAAGAAAAAAGGCTAATTCTTCTAGCCTACGTGGAATCTTTGTTGGCTCAAGGCACTGTTATCCATGTTCCAGTCAACCTGCGAGGCATGGGAATCGACTTTCCTCTTTTTATGTTCCAGAAGAAGAGTGGGGCCTGGAGGCCGGTTATAGATCTAACTTACTTGGACCGTTTTTAAAAAGAAGAAAAGTTCAAGATGGAAACGTTATCCACAATTCAACAATAAATATTGATGATTGAACATTTCCAGAATAGACACTGTCTCAAATCCCTGGTAATGCTAAAAGAGAGGGGGGAGAAAAGAGAAAAGTCTCTTTTTAAAGAAGAATGGGATTTTAATTGAGACAAGGTCTATTGATAGGATAGGCACATAAGACACCAATTTTTTTAAAAAAAGATATACATTTATTAAGCGTATCAAAAACATATAAAAATGCATATTCATAGCGTATTTTTTCAAAATACATATTCAACAGTGAGTTCAAGCAGGAGACTGGATGGTCTCCATAGACCTCAAGGACGCCTATTTTCATGTTCCCATTGCAGAAAATTTCCAGCAGCTTCTCCGTGGACAAGCTCCATTTTCAATTCACGTGCCTTCCCTTTGGGCTATCAACTTCTCTGCGTGTATTTTCAAAAGTACGGTTGACAGTGGTGGCTCTTCTGAGGACCAAAGGGATTTGTCTACATCACTACTTAGACGAGCTTCTGCTGTTGGCTCAAGACAAGGAACAACTCCTAGTACACAGAGGGCAGGTCATGTCCACCCTACAGGAATTCAGGTGGATCTTGAACTTGGAGAAGAGTCAGCTAGACCCGTCTCAGTCCCTGGTGTTTTTAGGGGCCCTATTCAACACAGTCAACACCATCTCCTTACCAGAAGAGAAGATGTCAGTAGTCAGGGACAGAATCTGTCCGACCCTCTCTGCCTCTCATCTCCAGTGCTTGAAAATTATAGGCACTATGGTGGCGACAATTCCAATGGTGAGGTGGGTGCAGTGGAGGATGAGGCCCTTTCAGAATGGTTTCCTTCGTCAATGGTCAGGCAGCAAAGCCCAGCTGATTCAGATCACCTCATCCATGAGGAATTCCCCAACAGGAAAATCATTGCAACTGACATTCCATTCTTCCCATCTCGTGGGTAACTATAACGATGGTGTAAGGTGCGCCCCCTCCTTAGCTCGAGCTGGACTTTAGTGATCACTGGAAAGCCCTTTCAATCGATTGGGTAAAATCAATTACACGAGTTGAGGATTATCATGACTACGTTCTTTTACTTCCTGTATACTACTTTTATGTGCTTCAAACATTGCGTTGTCAGCCAATCAGGATTAGACAAGACATTCAAGACATTTGACCAATCATGAAACATTGACATTTAGAGCGTCATACATTAAGCAGAATTTTTAGGGGAATGTTTGATAAAAGGTCTCCAGACACATATTTATAAAAATATATTTCATGACCTTAAAATAAAACCACATAACTTAATTTCACCTTATGAATATTTCCTACTTCCTATAAATTCTAACAGCTAGCTCTAACCACAAATACATCCTGTTTCTTGCAGACTTCAGAAGTAACTTGCAAAGCATGGTGTTTCACTAAACTTCAGTAAATATCTGTTCAAGCAGAGTCTAAATGTAATAGGAAGAGTATAAACTTAAACTTGACTCTCCGTACCCTTACAATCCCTCCTCTGATCATGAAGGACGAAGTCCTTTCTTGATCATTCTCAGAACCACCTATGTTCTGAGTAGAACATAGCCATGGCTGTGTCTGGGTCTGAAGTGGAAGGTTTGATTTTGGTAATTCTACCCATTTAGACAAAATACAATCTTAATGGTGGCATAAATTGCAATTCCCAGGATAAGTATGATGATGAGGATCATTTTGCCCTTTCATCATTGTGTCCCTTTTTTATTTGTTGCTAACAATATGATTGCTGCTATATTACATGTCCCATCCCTCCTCTGGATGTGATACTCAGTAACTGCTGCAGCTTGTGCTTTTGACATTTTATCTCCTGTCTATATACAGCAGGGATAATTATAACTCATTCCTGTAAATGTTGATCTACCCCTGACCCCTATACTGTTATTCCTACTCATTCTGCATGAAGATGTAAGCCAGCACCCAAAAACAGTTAATAAGAATACCTTCATGGTTAATGCAATTGACAAAATAAGAATAATTTTAACATTGCACCTTCTGGGCTTTGTGAATTGGGGCTTGGGGGACCCTAGAAGGAAGGCAGCTTGGCTGTGGGACAAAGTGGGTCTGTGGGGCTGGAGGGGAGAGGGGCAGGGAGTGTTGGGATCTGAGTCTCTTCAGATCCGAATGGAGGAGGGGGTGGGAGGGAGTGGTTGGGTCAGTGTCACTTCGGATCCGTTTGTTCCTTGCTTTGGGTCCATCTCTGGTTCTTGCTGCTGTGGCACTTTCTTTATCCTTGATGCGTGGATCCATTGCGGGCTTTGCTCAGTCAGAATTGCTGTCTTGGAGACCTTGAGGACTTCAAATGGACCTTGGAAGACGGGACCTGGTTGCTTGCGGACTGCAAGTTGTTTGATCAACACTTTGTCTCCTGGTATGAAGGGGTGCCTGGGCTCTGTGGAAAGAGGAGGGAAAGTGCCAGCAACCTTATCATAGTTTTCAGTAAGGCTACTTGCCAAATGTTTCACGTGCTCTTCCTGTAAGAAATATAAGTTAGACTCCTCACCTATTTTAGGGGCTTTTGTGCTGGCCTACCCATTAGGATTTCAAAGGTAGAGAGACCTGTCCTGGCATGTCCTTATCTGGAAGAGTACCCCTGGCAAGAAATGAAGCCAGTTCTTCATAGTACCCTGTGTGGCCTTCCTTAGCTTGTCCTTAATGTTCCTGTTCATCCTTTCCACTACTCCTGCACTCTGTGGATGGTAAGGAATGTGGAGCTTCCATTGTATCCCCAAAACTTTCACTAACTCTTGGGTGAGTTTTGCTGTGAAAGCTGGCCCCTGGTCAGAGTATATGGTAGCAGGTAAACCAAACCTACTGATCCAATGATTGATTATACATTTAGTAGCTATCCCTGCGGTCTCTCCTGTAACAAGAAATCTATCTGTATATCTTGCAGGGGACCCAAAGGGGATGGGAGATGTCCATGTAAACCATATTTTGGACCTTGAACATTGTTTTGTGCACAGGTGAGACATGAGTCCACTAGCTAACTGACCAGAGAATGTGCTTTCTGTGTGCAAAAGCTTTGGTTATACAGTTGTAAAATGGGCTTTTTTCCTATGTGTCCAGGACCATGAAGGTATGAAAGGATTAAGGGAGCAACAGCTTCTGGGAGTCTGGAACAACTTCCGTCAACAAAAATGTCTAGAAATTCAGGGTTGGGAGTGTCAGTGAGGTCTGGTCTTGGTGAAGTTGTATTAGTCAATTCTTTAGAACAGTCATGGGTGGGAGTGACTGCAATAGGCAGTCTAAGTAAGGACTGTGACAATTTAACTGCTGGGGTAGTTTCAGAGCATGATTTGACTATGAGTCTGTGTGTGTTTAATAACACAAACTCATAACCACTGGATCTCTGAGCTGTCATGTGTTGAGTTGTCATGTTTTGTAGAAGATGCACTACTGTGTGTGTGGTATACAGAGTGGTGTCAGTGCCGAGAGTAATTTTTGATGCTTTCTTTACGGTCATAGCACAAGCAGGCATGCCCTGGACTTGAATTGGTAGTTTGTTTTGTTTTTTGGAAGGTAGGCCACGGGGCGGTAGTGAGTACCGTGCATTTGCGCTAGAACCGCAGCAAATGCAGGGCCCCTGACTACACAGTATAGTACGAAGGATTTTCTGTAATCTGGCAAGCCCAGTGCTGGGGTAGTGGCCAAAGACTGTAACAAAGAGTTAAAAGCTTGTGTCATTTCCTCAGTATATGTGACCTGTTTTGGGGCAGTCAATGCAGTGGCAGGGCATAGGACTGAGTCATAAAAAGAACAGTCTGGGATCCATTGCCTACAGTAGACGATAGAGCCGAGGAAGGAAAGGAGCGCTGCCTTATCCTTCGGGGGACCGAGACAGGTCAGGGTTTTGACTCGTTCAGGGGACACCTGTCGTGTCCCGCCAGAGATAATACATCCTAGGTATTCCACCTTGTCCCTGCACCACTGGATCTTTTTCTGAGACGCCAAGTGGCCCTTGAGAAACGGGCGATTCATCAGGCTTTTCAAAGTCTGTTGCACACTGTGTCCCGCTCTCACTACACAACAGTAGGTCATCTACATACTGTAGTAGGACAGATCCCTGGGATGATACCCATCCAAGGTGACTTTCAAAACCATTGAAAAGGCTGCCGGACTGTCCACACATGGGTCCCAGGTAAAAAGGGAAGATTTCCTGAAAATCCTCATGTACATCAATGCTAAAAAAAAACATTGGATAAGTCTAGTACCGTGTAAGTGGTGGATGTGGCAGAAATTTTTAAGATCCCAGTAATGTCTGAAACTAAAGGTGGAAGGGGCTGTATGCATTTGTTTATTCCCCTTAGGTCCTGCACCACCCTCCGCTCCCCACTGGCCTTTCTGACAGGATTTATGGGGGTATTCCAGGGACTAATGATGGGTTTATGGATTCCCCTTTGTAAATACTCTTCAATTTGTGGCTGTATACTCTGTAGTTTTTAGTGTGTATTGTTTTTGAAAGAAGGGTGTAATGTTAGGTTTAAAAGTAGGGACATATATGGAGTGCATTTGATATGTCCTACATCTGTCTTGGACTTCGCCCAAATTGGGCGAGTCTCCAGGGGGGCTGGTATGGACATGAAGTAAAATGTCAGGTCCCTTCGCTTAGGCATAGTTAAGTCACAGTTGTGGAAAATTTTAGATGTATTTATTATATGTATTGTCATAAGAGTCCTCCTGTGTTCATTCTCCCCCAGCCCGCTCTAAAAGAGCTGACTGGGGCAGACTGACGCTGGTTGAGATCCGTTAGGTAGTGGATAATATCTTGGGCTTGGAAAAAAGGTGTTTGTGGAGTGGGGGTATGTCCGCCAGCAAAAGGGCCCCTGTACATTGTACAGACGATCGTCTGGGGACACATGCTTGCTCTGTGGGCATTGGTTGTGTGCGGATGTGTGCACATTGTCTCTGCTTTGTCTGATCAGCACATGGAGATAGGCAGTGCACATCTGTAGATAGCTTTCCATTCACAAGAGATGTAGAATAATCCAAGTATACATTGTTCTCTGGAACAATGTATATATTAAGGATTTCTATCAACGGAATTATAGTCATCGTTCATTGGTTTTGTATGGTTTCCATCACTGAAAGCATTTAGACAGTTTGTGTCACTGACTATTTGAATGAATGTATACATGTCTGTGATTGGTACCTTCTATTGTATTGTATTGTCCTTATATGGGCATTCACATCCTGTTACTGCTGTGGGGTCACACCCTTTGTGGGAGGTGTTCAGCTGTTGGAGGCAAACCCTCCAGGGCGTGGCATCCAGTGGGAAAGGGAAATAAAAATCTTTGGTCAAGGTGAGCGAGGGGCTTGCTGACGATTTTGGAGAATGAAAGACTGCTGGTGATGTCTCTTTAATGGGGAACCAGAGGGGCCTGGCTGAGGAGCAGCCAGGCTGAAATGAGGATGTAGGTTGCATTGGGGATGTCTGGTCATTGGGATGAATGGGTTGGAGAAGGTAAGCCTAAAGCATTATATCATTAAGACAGAAATGGGTGCTTATTGGAAGCACAGCAGTAGATGGGGCTGCGTGCATAGAATACAGCCAAATTTCTACGACACAGTTAACTGCTTTTAGCTGTCATACCCCCTTGTAAGTCAAATTTAATGGCTATCGCCATCCTCAATGAGGACATAAGATCCCGTCCCATTAGACATAAAGGGCAATCAGTGAGGATGGCAAAACTTTGCTTGGTTAGGGGCCTATCCTGCAAGTTTGACACCTGAAGTGGTTCTACGGGGTGTTTGTCATTACCCTATGGTCTAGAGTGGAAGGGGTTACGGGTATTATTATCCCTGTACCCCGGCCAGTCCATCTGAATTAGATCCACTGAATTTCTTGGCTCTACGGGCTGCCTGTTAGTAGGTTGATTTGGATAATATTGATTTGGAGGGCGATCGGGAGTTCTACTTTCACTTTGTATGTGAGGAGGTTTCCGTTCTTGTGGATATCCCTGTTGGTGTTGGTGACCTCTTCCCTGATATCTGCCTCTGAAATCAGCTCTCCCTGGACCACCTCACAGTGGTCTATAGCCCTTCCTTTGAGGACAATCAGATTTCCAGTGGGAAGGATCCCCACAGTTAAAACACCCTTGATTGTCATAGGACTTAGGATATGACCCTCGTGGTCGGTCATTGAGAGCAGGAAACATGGCAGAAATACCAGGGGAGATTTCAGGAAGATTTTTATAATTTGTGTGACTTTAGGGTCTCCATTATTCATGGCTGTACTGACAAACAATTGTGGGCTATCAATTTCACAGGACGTGTAAATTTTAAACAACCGTGACACAATGGAATAAAAATCTTCCCCTGTTTGTTGTTTACATGCAAGCAAATCATTTATGGGCATTTCTCGTTTATATGCTTTTCTCCAGGCGGCTAGGAGTTTGTTCCAAAAGCCAGTCCAATCTTCCTCATTTTCATAAAACTTACATTCCCGTACCCAGTCTGTGACTTTCAGTTCTGCAGTGGTTTCAGGATCTACAGCAGTTATAATAACTTCCAGATCCTCTCCAGACATCCTTGCCCCTTGACAGTATCTTTTAAGAAAGCTTACAGCTGATTTGGGATCTTTTTTAGGTTTAGGACATGTTTCCTTGACCGTGCCTAGGGGCAAGGGAATGTGTACTTGGGTAGTACCCATAGTAATAAGGGTAAATTTAAGGGCTGTTACATCTGCTGACACTAATTCTGTTTCATTTACAGACTTTTGGAGAGGCATTTTAAGGTGACTAATTTTTAAAGAGAGGTCATCATCTTGTGAGTCCTCTATTTCTTCTTCCTCGCTCTCTGACCGGATAGGAGAGCGAGAATGACTTCTAGAACTATGTATGTGTATGTATTTCTGTAACATCTGTCCCATTTATTCCCATAGAGCAGCCCTCGGTGTAGTTCTCAGTGATAAAATGGGGGTCATTACATAAGGGACAGGGGGCATGCATCTAGGGGATGAGGGAACCGTTTTCTATATTCCTTCAATGTTTTAGACCATGCTTTATAACATTCAATCATGTAATCATTATTATGGGGAAATGGTGGATAATTGTACTGTTTGTGTTGCCCACAAAATTTAGTAACCTCCTCCTAATCCTCTTGGCAACAGGGGCTGTCAGTAGTTAAACCTGAAATTTGGAGAGTTTAAGCTCTGGATAGTATGTTTGCCCAAAGGGCTCAGTTCAATGTTTCCTTAATTTCCCGACACAAAATGAAATGGGGTGGGCTGTTCCAGCTTACCTCCTGGACCTCCCTTACCCAGCTGATTTCCCATGTTCAATTCTTATACTTTAACTTATAATATGACTTCTATTTATATACATCAGTTGCAGAACACACTCTTAATAATTTTGGACAAACTATAAATTGTTCACCTGTTCTGAATTCAATAATACTCCTGACACCTTTTAACAGTTAAACCTTCTTGAAACACAAAATTATTATATATATTAAACCTTAATGTTTGTATCCGTGGTGCACCTTCACGTGACAAAAGACCCTTTTCCCATCTTGTGATAATAACCACCATCAACACTAGCAACCAAATAGGTTTGAGATTATTTGTATACAAATAATAAGCCTGTTAAACACTCAGGGCAGCGTCCTGCCAACAAATACCCAGGTCAATGTCCTAACATTAATTTTAGAGGTTTCCAGTGACCAGTCCTTTGTAATTGAAAACTTAAATTTTCAATTATTTGTCTATATGCTTATGCTTGATCCCGGCCAACCTAGCGAGGATCTCAAAACTTGAAACTGCTTAACTGAGCGAGCTACCTTATTTCAAAGACAGAGACAGAGATTATATCATTGTCTTGAAAACCACAATATCTCTACATCAAGTGTTCAAGGTACAGCATCAACGAGGCAAGCTTTTCAAAAAGACTTATAAGTAATTTTAAAGAAAGCTTGCCCAGTTTAATGGCTGTACCCCACTTCTGGTACCATTTGTAAGGTGTGCCCCCCTCCTTAGCTCGAGCTGGACTTTAGTGATCACTGGAAAGCCCTTTCAATCGATTGGGTAAAATCAGACAATAACACGAGTTGAGGATTATCATGACTACGTTCTTTTACTTCCTGTATGCTACTTTTATGTGCTTCAAACATTGCATTGTCAGCCAATCGGGATTAGACAAGACATTCAAGACATTTGACCAATCATGAAACATTGACATCTAGAGCGCCATACATTAAGCAGAATTTTTAGGGGAATTTTTGATAAAAGGTCTCCAGACACATATTTTATAAAAATATATTTCATGACCTTAAAATAAAACCACATAACTTAATTTCACCTTATGAATATTTCCTACTTCCTATAAATTCTAACAGCTAGCTCTAACCACAAATGCATCCTGTTTCTTGCAGACTTCAGAAGTAACTTGCAAAGCATGGTGTTTCACTAAACGTCAGTAAATATCTGCTCAAGCAGAGTCTAAATATAATAAGAAGAGTATAAACTTAAACTTGACTCTCCCTACCCACCTGCCTGGCGGAAGTGGCTCAGGGCACCTAGGTTCTCCCCTCCAGAAGAACGGTGTCAAACATCTTGGAGTTAAAAGCAGTCTTCCAGGCTCTTCTATCCTTTTGTCATCTGATTTCAGGAGCCTCGGTCCTACTCAGACTAGACAATATCACAGCAGTGGTATAAACAAGAAGGCAAGGGGGTACCCGAAGTCTATCCCTTCTCCAGGAGGTGGAACCGATCATGACCTGGGCTCAGAGGAACCTGAAAGATCTGACAGCAACATATGTCCCGGGGGTTCAGAATGTCCAGGCAGACTTCCTTTACCGAATACTTCTAAACAATGAGTGGTCTCTCCACGAGGAAGTATTCAATTGGATCCTAACGTTGGGGCTCTCCCCAGAAGTCAACGTGTTTGCCTCCCCCTGCGACAAGAAACTGGCAAGGTACTATTCAAGGTACAGGGATCCTCAAGCCTATGGGGTGGACTCCTTGATGGAGAAATGGTGATTCCACAGGGCCTATGCCTTCCCACCAACTCCCATCATTCTTCAGTTCCTGAGGAGACTCAGGTCAGAGACAGCAGAAGTGATATCCATAATTCCCTATTGGCCCAACAGGCCTTGGTTTCTGCTTGTGACGCTCCTCAGTGTCAGGGATCCGATTCCTTTACCATCCAGACCAGACCTTCTGTCTCAGGGGTCGAGATTACATCCTTGCCCGGATCACCTGTGCCTAAAGGCTTGGTTTTTGAAAGGGGAAGGTTGGAGGCATTAGGCTGCCCTGAAGAGGTTATTCCCACTCTCCTTAGTGCATGAAGAAGTAGTACCAATCGGGTATAGGAGAGAATTTGGGCGAAGTTTACAAGTGACATGTCTTCAAGGTCTAGTTCTTGTAATACCCTGACAGTTTGGGATGTTTTAAGTTTCTTGCAGTCAGGATTGGATATCTCTATTTCTGTTAGTTCTTTTTGTGTCCAGGTGTCAGCAATTTCAGCATTCTCTGGAGTCGCATGGGCCAATCATCCTTTGGTCCAACAATTTTTCAAAGGAGCAGTTAAGCTTAGGCCACAGAGGAAACCTTAAATTTGGTGCCAAAGAAGATCACCAATGGTAAAAATTACTAAGGTACTAGCAGCGCTTTAACCACTTGCCGACCGCCGCACGACGATATACGTCGGCAGAATGGCACGGGCAGGCATATGGGCGTATATATAAGTCCCTGCCTGCCCGCGGGTGGGGGGCCCGATCGGGCCCCCCCCCCGCTGCCTGCGGCGGTCGGCATTCCTTCGAGAGCGATCCGGGATGAGGGGGCGGCCATTCATTCATGGCCACCCCCTCGCGATCGCTCCCGACGAATAGAAATCCCCCGTGACATCACTTCCTCTCCTGTAATGTAAACACAGGAGAGGAAGTGATGTATTCTCTCCTCCGTGTCGGTATTTTTCGTTCCGACACGGAGGAGAGCGGATCGGTGAGTTGCACCAACACTCTACACACACAGTAGAACATGCCAGGCACACTCACAACCCCCCTTTACCCCCCGATCACCCCCCCAATTACCCCTGCCCCCCAGTCACAGTGACACCAATGTCATTTTTTTATTTTTTTTGCATTGGTGTCATTTGTGACTGTAATAACTGTTAGGGCAGTTAGAGTTAGCCCCCTTTAGTTCTAATGTACCCCCCTAACCCCCCCAATAAAGGTTTAACCCCGTGATCACCCCCCGTCGCCAGTGTCACTAAGGCTGGGTTCACATTGCAGCGGTTTATGAGAACGAATGTGATTCGCACCGCACTGCAGTGCAAATCACATCCGATCTCTGTGCGATTCGAGTTCAGCCATTCGCCGCACCCGCCACACCCGCCGCACCTGCCGCAAATTCGCACGGGACCCTTTTTTTGGCCCGCAGCAGAATCGGATCGCACCATGCGATCCGAGCTTGCATTTCGCAGAATCGGATCACACCATGCGATCCGAGTTTGCAGATCGCACTGCGATATGCGAACTGATCTGGGGGTGTCAGTAACATTTCACTGACACTCCCAGCAGTTCGCATAGGGCAGTGTGAACTGCCGCCGGGAGGCATGCGATGCGGGAACCCGCCGCGGATTCGCGGCGTTTCCGCATCGCTCCAGTGTGAACCCAGCCTAATAAGCGATCATTTTTCTGATCGCCGTATTAGTGTCACAGGTGACGCTAGTTAGGCAGGTAGGTATTTAGGTTCGCCGCAGCTTTTTATAGCGCCAGGGACCCCCATATACTACCGCATAAAGCCCCCTGATTGCCCCCTAGTTAACCCTTTCACCTGTGATCACCATATAACTGTTACAGGTGACGCTGGTTGGTTAGTTATTTTTTTATAGTTTCAGGGCACCCGCCATTTATTACCTAATAAAGGTTTAACCCCCTGATCACCCGGCGGGTGTCATTTGTGACTAATAACTGTTAGGGCAGTTAGGGTTAGCCCCCTTTAGTTCTAAGGTACCCCCCTAACCCCCCCAATAAAGGTTTAACCCCGTGATCACCCCCCGTCGCCAGTGTCACTAAGGCTGGGTTCACATTGCAGCGGTTTATGAGAACGGATGTGATTCGCACCGCACTGCAGTGCAAATCACATCCGATCTCTGTGCGATTCGAGTTCAGCCATTCGCCGCACCCGCCGCACCCGCCGCAAATTCGCACGGGACCCTTTTTTTGGCCCGCAGCAGAATCGGATCGCATGGGTGTTCACACCATGCGATCCGAGTTTGCAGATCGCACTGCGATATGCGAACTGATCTGGGGGTGTCAGTAACATTTCACTGACACTCCCAGCAGTTCGCATAGGGCAGTGTGAACTGCCGCCGGGAGGCATGCGATGCGGGAACCCGCCGCGCATTCGTGGCGTTCCCGCATCGCTCCAGTGTGAACCCAGCCTAATAAGCGATCGTTTTTCTGATCGCTGTATTAGTGTCACAGGTGACGCTAGTTAGGCAGGTAGGTATTTAGGTTCGCCGCAGCTTTTTATAGCGCCAGGGACCCCCATATACTACCGCATAAAGCCCCCTGATTGCCCCCTAGTTAACCCTTTCACCAGTGATCACCATATAACTGTTACAGGTGATGCTGGTTGGTTAGTTATTTTTTTATAGTTTCAGGGCACCCGCCATTTATTACCTAGTCTCACTAGTGTACCCCTAAATTTAGGGGTGTCTACTTTCCAAAATGGGGTCATTTGGGGGGGGGTTTGTGCCATCTTGGCATTTTATGGCCTTCAAAACTGTAACGCCCTTAGAAAGCCTGAAGGCGGTGCTTGGTTTTCGGAGCCCCGTACGCGGCTAGGCTCCCAAAAAGTCCCACATATGTGGTATCCCCGTACTCAGGAGAAGCAGCAGATTTTATTTTGGGGTGTCATTTCACATATGCCCATGGCATGCGTGAGCAATATATCATTTAGTGACAACTTTGTGAAAAAAAAAAAAAAAAAAAAGTTTGTAATTTTCCCACAACTTGTGGCAAAATATAAAATATTCCATGGACTCAACATGCCTCTCAGCAAATAGCTTGGGGTGTCTACTTTCTAAAATGGGGTCATTTGTGGGGGTTTTGTGCCATCTTGGCATTTTATGGCCTTCAAAACTGTAATAGGTAGTGAGAAGTGAACTCAAAAATTTACGCCCTTAGCCTGAAGGCGGTGCTTGGTTTTCGGGGCCCCGTACGCGGCTAGGCTCCCAAAAAATCCCACATATGTGGTATCCCCGTACTCAGGAGAAGCAGCAGAATTTATTTTGGGGTGTCATTTCACATACGCCCATAGCATGTGTGAGCAATATATCATTTAGTGACAACTTTGTGTAAAAAAAAAAAAAAATATTTTTTTTTTTGTCATTATTCAATCGCTTGAGGCAAAAAAATAAAATATTCAATGGGCTCAACATGCCTCTTATCAATTTCCTTAGGGGGTCTACTTTCCAAAATGGGGTCATTTGGGGGGGTTTTGTACTGCCCTGCCATTTTAGCACCTCAAGAAATGAGATAGGCAGTCGTAAACTAAAAGCTGCGTAAATTCCAGAAAACGTACCTTAGTTTGTAGATGTGACAACTTTTGCGCAAACCAATAAATATACAATTATTGACTTTTTTTTTACCAAAGACATGTGGCTGAATACATTTTGGCCTAAATGTATGACTAAAATTGAGTTTATTGGATTTTTCTAATAACAAAAAGTAGAAAATATCATTTTTTTTCAAAATTTGCGGTCTTTTTACGTTTATATCGCAAAAAATAAAAATCGCAGAGGCAATCAAATACCATCAAAAGAAAGCTCTATTTGTGGGAAGAAAAGGACGCAAATTTTGTTTGGGTACAACATTGCATGACCGCGCAATTACCAGTTAAAGCAGCGCAGTGCCAAAGTGTAAAAAGACCTCTGGTCATTTACCAGCAAAATGGTCCGGTCTGAAAGTGGTTAAATAACCTAAACTTGCTAAAATAAAAAACCTATCTAAAAAAAAAATAATACAAATAAAAAGGTAAATGTAAAATCAACTTACTGGGTGTATGTAAATGTCAACTTTCACAGAGTAAGAAACCTTATGGTATAAAATTGTTGTAATTCATTTCATTTGACAGAATAAATACTGTATGTTATTTTAAACTTAAAGCGGAGGTCCACCCTAGCTCATTTGGAATCCCCCCCCCCTCCGGCGCCACAATTGGCACCTTTCAGGGGGGAGGGGGGTGCAGGTACCTGTACAGTACAGGTATCTGCACCCACTTCCTGGATAGCTCTCTCGGAAAGGGGCGTAATCTACGCCCCTTTCTGCAAAGTCCCCCGCTGCCTGCTGGGAAACGCACAGATCCCAGAGGCAGCGGGTCCATCCTCATTGCGCAGCGCGACTCGCGCATGCATAGTAGGGAACCGGGAAATGAAGCCGAAAGGCTCCACTTCCTGATTCCCATACCCAAGATGGCGGCGGTAGCACCCAAGAGACTATCGAGAGATCGGCTTCGGGCGCGCTGGACAGGTAAGTGTCACTATTTTAAAAGTCAGCAGCTGCAGTATTTGTAGCTGCTGGCTTAAAAAAAAAAAACGCGCACTGCCGGCGGACTCCCGCTTTAACTCATTCCTCTATGGACCGCTATGCATCAATATTCCTTATGATCAATTAGCATGTGTCTATTCATATATTTAGTGCATTCGGTTACAGTGCTAGTGCCTTAGTAATTTTTACGATTGGTGATCTTCTTTGGCACCAAATTTAAAAATGTTGTATTAATATAGCAGCAGCTATAGTTTAGTATTCACTGTGGGCGCTGAGGGAGTGGGATTTTAGTTTTCTAATATCTTGCTCATTTGCCACAGAGGAAACCTAGGTTTCCCAAATGGGATCTTCCATTGGTTTTGGATTTCTTCTCACAACTCGGCAAATGTCTGTCAAAGAATTAACCCTTAAAACCACTTTCCTGGTAGCCATAACTACGGCAGAGAAAATTTCCGAAATTCAATCTCTAGATGCAAAGGAACCCTTTCTCACCTTTTTTCCAGATAGAGTGGTCCATATTGCAATATTAGGAACAAACCCCATGGTAACCTCTGAAAACAGTGATAAATGTATCCTCTGACAGAGTGGTACTGTGGATACAAAAAGGATAACAGTGTGCCTCGTCCTAAACTAATATGAAATAGAATAGAAGAGGGACTATGGACTTTTTAGGCACCATAACACAAAAACATTTTTTATAATAAAGAGGTTTTATTAGTTAAGTTTTTTTTTTTTTTTTTTTTTTCAAAACTTTAAAAGCTCATCACAACCAATAGTCATATTCATGTACAAAAAACTAATATATTTCCGCTACTATAACCTAACCAAGTTTCAATTTGAGGCTATAGCTATATGCTGTTCTAAACATTCCACAGTTAGATTGAAAATCCAACAAAAAGATGAAGATACAGGATTTGCGGTATAATCATAGTGTTCAAGAAGAATGGCTCAACATGTTTCGCGTGTATGCACACTTCTTCTGGAGCTTAAAGGAGCTTAAGCTTTATAACTAACGGAAGATAAAAGAGAAACCAGATCAAATAAATACATATATAATCATCCAGGTACAAAAGCATGTATTCTATAATTAAGAGATATACAAATTCAATCATTTAAGCTATACAGGTGTGTCCTGGCCAGCGAGAATCACTCAGTGTTCTTGCAACAAGAGAGCTGAACAGGGGCACTATGGGGGCGTGTATAACACAATAAGTACAAAATAAGAAAAAGTTACTGTTAATGGGCAAAACCCCCAAAACAACAGCTTTATAATGTATAAATGAATATATATATAAAAACATAAAGTTAACTTACTGAATAAGTTGCTTATAGGTGTGCAGATTTAATCACCCCAAGCATACACTAGGGGGGCTCGAAGGTGAAATAACAGTGACCATACACTGACAATGACGCTGGATCGCAACGGAATATTCAATTGTTAGAAAAAGGTCCTGAGATTGAAATAATCATCAGGGTACCAAAGATAACCTACAAAAGAGAAGATTTTTTTCTAGCCTTTTATATAGCATATACCATTCATGAAAACCAAATAGTCATGTATTGAAACAGAAATTTGTTTATCCTGTAGAGAACGTAAACGGTCCCCGTCAAAAATAAATTTATATGTCAGATTTCGCGAGAACAAATAGAGGTCCTTTATAGCTTCATATTTATCGATATATCCATTGAAGTGCAGAAACTAAGGCCCAATCTCCTCTGTTGATTTTGGTTTGAAAGTTCTGTCTGCTGACAGCGTTAAATAAATCTTTTTGTTCAGCATTTTGCCCACCTGGGTGTGTATGGCGAGTTATTTCCCATACGTTGCTGCTATGGAGTCTGTCAGGAAAATGGAAAATTCCTATCAAAATACTTACCGTAATTTTCCTTTCCTTATGGACTCCATGGCAGCAGGAGTTCCCTCCCAAATGGCTGGAGTAGGCTAGTTACCGAACACAGCCATGGGCAGGGAGCAAAGATTTATGGGAGTAGTGTCCTATAGGGTAATGGAGGCGGGACTTAACCCACACATTGCTGCCATGGAGTCCATCAGGAAAGGAAAATTACGGTAAGTATTTTGATAGGAATTTTCCATCATTCAGTGTTTATGAGCGTTTGTGAGCCATAAGCTTTTGTGGAGTATAGTTTTGCTTAAAAAATGCTAATGCAAACACGCTACAAAACACTAAAAGACGTTTTTACAGCAGCATTCTACAGCTAAAGCTAGTGGTGTTTTTATAACATCCAGTGTGCATGAGGCCTAAAATACAACATTAGCTTTTATCAACAGACCAGCATTGCCTGTATTTACTGTTACAGCAAAACAAAATATAATAAAATCGGAGATAATATTGCGCGTGGATAATTTTATCTACTTTTCAGATTGTTATATATGATTGTTTATTAAAGAAAGGAGCCCAAGGTCCCAATAGGCATAAAACCAAAACCGTACCTGCTAGTAATTTCTAAGGCCTCCAGCCACAAAACCACAGACACGGAGACAACTCGCAGGTACACATACACCAACTGGGAGTTTTACCACAGACAGGTCCCTACACCATACCTTTTTTGTGCCCATATGACCTAAAAGGACCTTGCACCCCGCCAAGTGCCACAACTGGCTCCCCAGGACACTCAAGTCACAAAACATGAAATACCCACCAAATGGAGGGTGGGAAGCTGTTCCACGCTCTTCTTCCTTCCGACTGGAGACCACCCCCTTTTTCCTTCCCCTAATCACTTGCCCCCCAAAGCTCCACCCAGCCCCCATATCCTACTTTAAACAGCCCTAAATAATGCACCTGAAAGCCCAATTGGTATTAACTCCCTGTAAATGCGAAAAAAAGTGTGGCGCTACCCTATTAACCACTTGCTTACTGGGCACTTAAACCCCCCTCCTGCCCAGACCAATTTTCAGCTTTCAGCGCTGATGCACTTTGAATGACAATTGCGCGGCCATATAACACTGCACCCAAATTTAAATTTTTATCGTTTTATTCCCACAAATAGAGCTTTCTTTTGGTGGTAATTAATTACAGCTGGGAGTTTTATTTTTTGCTAAACAAACAAAAAAAGATGCAAAAAAAAATAAAAATCATGTTTCATAGTTTGTTATAAAATTTTGCAAACAGGTAATTTTTCTCCTTCATTGAAATGCGCTGATGAGGCGGCACTGGTGGGCACTGATAGGCTGCACTGATAGGCACAGTTAAGGCGGCACTAATAGGCACAGATAAGGTGGCACGATAGGCACAGATAAGGCGGCAAAGATGGGCACAGATAAGATGGCACTGATGGGTGGCACTAAGGGGCACTGATAGGTACCACTGATAGATGGGACTGATGGGCACTGATGGGTGGCTCTGATAGGTGGCACTGCTGGACACTGATGGGCACTGGTAGATGACACTGATGGGCACGGATATGTGGCACTGGGGTGCAGCACTGTTGTTGAGGTGGCACTGGTAGGGGGCAGGAGGGCACTGATAGGTAAGAGAAAGAAAATAGATATGGCGCTATACCTTATTAAACTCACTAAAAATGGATATCATAAAAATGTACAAATTTTCCAGCTTGCTGACTAATTTAAAGGAGGGCACTGATAAGCTGGCCGTGATCGGGACTGATGCCACGATCACGGCCGCCAGTGATTGGCTTTTTTTTTTCTCGCACTATCAGCGCGAGAAGGAAAAATAGCGGATTACCGGCTCTGTTGTGTAACATAATCAGCTGTCATTGGCTGACAGCTGATCACGTGGTAAGGGGTCGGGATCGACCCCTTGCTCCGATCCTTGATCAGGCGAGTCTCATAGACTCGCTGATCACAGAGCGTGCCGCGCAAGCCCTTCAGGGGGCGCGCAGGCCACTCGTGCACGGGACGACGTCAATAGACGTAGTCCTGGCAAAGCAGGTCCGTGCTGTAGCCGTCATTCGGCTATAGCGCGGATCTCTAGTGGTTAATAATCAGTATTTTGTGAATAGTGGTGGAACTCTCCTCCACCTAGGAAAATCAATATACCATCCAAACACTTAAATATTTAAAAAATACAATGTAAAAACTCTTCATACATTATACTCAATTAAATACTAGTGAAAACACTTAGCCCTTGTACACACGATCGGAGATTCCGTCGGAATATTCCGACTGTGTGTGGTCTGCATTGGACTGTTTCCGTCGGAATATCCGTCGGACCAACTTTTCCAACTTGCCGGAAATATTTTCCGACAAAATGCTCCGATCGGACATACTACGATCATGTGTAGCCTACTCCGACGGACAAGGTGCCACGCGTGCTCACAATAAAATTCTGACACGGAAGCACTGCTCGTAATCGATATAGCACATTCGTCACGCTGCAATGTTAAATTCTTTCATGAAGCGCATTCTCTTGTTCTTTACAATGCTACAAGAAGGAACTTCTTTAGATGCTCATCGTCGCACACACTTCTCCCGAACGTATTTTCTGACTCCTTTTTTTTTTTTTTTTTTTTAACTAATTTCGGCAATACAATTTTTGAATTCGTCACATCTACACAATTTTATATTTTGTTTATTCTTTTTTGGCTGCATTTTTTTTTTTTTCCTAAACATCTCCTTTTTTGACAGTTTGCTCATCTTTCCATTTTTTGGGGTGTGTTTTGTGTGTAAACTTACCACAACAACATTATTATATTTTTTATATTTTCTTTTTTAATCTACAGGAGGTTGTTTAGTGTTGGTACCCCTTGTTATTCATTTCACTTTGTTTTCTTGAAATGTACCTGCCTGCTCACAAATAAACTGGCCTTTTTGAAGTAAAACACATACGAAAGTATTTCTTCAAACAAAAAAAACTTTTATTTAGGTGTCAGTAACAAATAAAGAGGGAGGCAGCGATGGACAAACTGGGGAGATTAGCGAAGCCTTTGGCCCCAAGGGGAACACATCAACTATTTAAACGCAAAACTTGGTGGCCTGAGGAGTACATGTCTGAGGGAGACAAGTCTGGTCCTGAAGTCCATGAAACCCGGAACAGCAGCAGATGACATCTATGTTCCTAGGCTGTGGTACTAAAACAGGCTCCATCTTCTGTCAGACCAGACTGAACCCAGGTCATCACTCTCTTCCTTCCATGCTTCCTTCCAGGCTGTGTCTGTGGTGCTGGAGGTGTGGCAGAAGGAGGAGGAGGAGGGGCATGGGCCAAAACCACACAAGTGTGTTTCTTGTGTCATTTGGCCCAACAGACCCTTGTTGAGGGTGTGTATAATAACCTCCTCACAAGAGCTGTTGCCCCTCCTCCATTTTCTCAAGCTTGCATGCAACCAAGGCGGCAAAGGCCTCTTGATAGGTGGGTTTTTTTGCTTGGAGGGCCGCTGATGCCACCCCAATCAGCCTCAGGGCCGACTCCTCAACATCCCCCCCCCTTTCTCGCCCTTTTGCATGGAAGGCGGAGGGGAGGGACCTGGCATTCTGTGCAGCTCCTTTGTTCGCCCACCACCTGACTGCTGCTTATCCCCGCCTCCTCCTGGCTGCCACTTTCCGCAGCCACCTCCTGGCTGCTGCATTCCACACCCTCCTGTTCCTGGCTGAGTTCTTCCTGTGTATGAAAAAGGGACATAGTTTTAGTTTTTGGTTCATCAAACATACACAATTTTCACATCAACACTGTTGCAAATTGTTAACCAATAGAAAAGACTATCATTCTGTGCCCAGCATTTTTCTTTCTTGTCCCCAAGGTTTTGGCCACTACTGTCTATTGATATGTGAAACACTTTCTAAACTCAGCAATTAGTGAGCAAAAATCAAGTTAACATCATTCATTTATACTCCCAAAATATGTACAACAATACTATACCTGGCTCAAGTTGGGCTCCTCCAGTTCTTCCAGAGTGGAAGGCCCAGGTTGGGCATCGGAAGACTCAGCGGGTGTGGAATGTAGCATAGGACGCGTGGAAGGAAGAGTAGAGAGTGATTCTCTGACCTCAGCCTGGTCTGACAGAAACTGCATCCTGTTATAATACCACAGCCTGGGGACATAAACGTCATCTGCTGAAGCTCCAGATTGCATGGACTTCAGCACCTTGGTACTCTCCTTCAGATATGTACTCCTCAGGCCACCGATTTTCTTTTTTAACCACTTAACAACCGGCCCGTAGCCGAATGACGGCTACAGGGCGGTTGTTTAACTCTGGGAGGCCGTCATATGACGTCATCCCAGAATTCTGCTGTCGCGCGCTCCCCTGGGGTGCGCTCTTGAGCATCCGTGACCGCCGGGTCCACAGGATCACGGTAAACGGCCGCTCATCATGGCTGTTTACCACGTGATCGCTCCGTCAAATGACGGAGTGATCACTTGTAAACAAACCGGCGTCATGTTATGACGCCGGTTCCTCCCTCCCCCTCTCTGTACCGATCGGTACAGCGGAGGGGGAAGAGATCGGTGTCAGCAGCGATGTGGGCTGCATCTGCAGTGCCCACATCGCTGCTCACCGAAAATTAACCCCTCAATTGCCTGCCATTACTCTGCAGTACCCTGCAATGCTCTGCAATACTCTGCATGACGTGACGCCGGTTCCTCCCTCCCCCTCTCTGTACCGATCGGTACAGCGGAGGGGGAAGGGATTGGTGTCAGAAGCGCTGTGGGCTGCATCTGCAGTGCCCACATCGCTGCTCACCGAAATTTAACCCCTCAATTCCCTGCCATTACTCTGCAATACCCTGCAATACTCTGCAGTACCAGCAAATACTCTGCAATACCCGCAAATACTCTGCAATACTCTGCAATACCCGCAAATACTCTGCAACACCAGCTAATACTCTGCACTACCCTCCAATACTCTGCAGTAAAATTCCAGCCAATACTCTGCAATACCATGCCAATACTCTGCAATACCCTGCCATAAATTGCCATACTCGGAGATGCCCAGCCATACTCGGAGATACCCTGCAATACCCAGCCATAATCGGTGATACCCTGCAATACCCAGCCATAGACATCCCCCTCCCCTCCCGCCGCCCTCCGTTGCTTCTACCGACTCGCCAATACGATCAAAGCCAGAATCTTTTTTTTATTTTTTATTTCAGGCTTTCCAGCCTAGAGGTGAGATGATCAAAAAATGTATTTTTGGGGAAAAAAATGTCAAACTAAAATAAAGTAAAATGAACAATAAAAATAAATACATTTTTTAAAGCGCCCCTGTCCCCATGTGCTCGCATGCAGAAGCGAACGCATATTTAAGTCCCGCCCACATATGAAAACGGTGTTCAAACCACACATGTGAGGTATCGCTGCGAAAGTTAGAGCGAGAGCAATAATTCTAGCCCTAGACCTCCTCTGTAACTCAAAACATATAACCAGTAAAAAAAAATTAAAGCGTCGCCCATGGGGATTTTTAAGTGGCGACGTTTGGCGCCATTCCACGAGCGTGTGCAATTTTGAAGAGTGACATGTTGGGTATCTATTTGCTTTGTTTTGTTTTTAGCACAAAACAGTTTTTTTTCCAAAAAAAAGCATTCGAAAAATTGCTGCGCAAATACCATGCGAGATAAAAACGACCACCATTGTATTCTCCAGGGTGTTTGCTAAAAAACATATATAATGTTTTGGGATTCTATGTAATTTTCTAGCAAATAAATGATGATTTTTACATGTAGGAAAGAAATGTCAGAATTGTCCTGGATGCTCCAGAACGCCTGATGGCGCTCCCTGCATGTTAGGCCTCTGTATGTGGCCACACTGTGTAAAAGTCTCACACATGTGGTATCACCGTACTCGGGAGTAATAGCAGAATGTTTTTTGGGGTGTCATTTGTGGTATGCATATGCTGTGTGTGAGAAATAAACTGATAATATGACAATTTTGTGAAAAAAAAAAAGGAAAAAAAATCTTGATTTTGCCAAGAATTGTGGGAAAAAAAGACAACTTCAAAAAACTCATCATGCCTCTTACTAAATACATTGGAATGTCTTCTTTCCAAAAAAGGGTCATTTGGGGGGTATTTGTACTTTTCTGGCATGTTAGGGTCTCAAGAATTAGGCCGTCAGTACTTCAGGTGTGATCAATTTTCAGATATTGGCACCATAGCTTGTGGACTCTATAACTTTCACAAAGACCAAATCATATCCACCAATTTGTACTTATTTTTACCAAAGATATGTAGTAGTATAAATTTTGGCCAAAATTTATGAAGAAAAAATTACTAATCTGCTAAATTTTATAACAGAAACAAAGAAAAATTCATTTTTTTTTTTTTTTTTTACAGAATTTTCGCTATTTTTTCTTTTATAGCACAAAAACTTGTGTGAAAAAAAGGACAAACATGTCATATAGGTCCAGTGTTGCATGACTGAGTAATTGTTATTCAAAATGTGAGAGCACCGAAAGCTGAAAATTTGGTCTGGTTATTAAGGGTGTTTAAGTGCCCAGTGGTTAAATAGTTGACGTCTGCCCTGGGGACCACCGGCTTCACAAACTCAACCAGTTTGTCCATTGCTGCCTGCCTGCCTCTTTTGTCTGTTACTATACTGAGGGTGTGTTGGTTGCCACAGGCAGGGCATCTCTCTGTATTTATTGATGAACAGAGGGAGGAAGCTATGATCATTGAACCCGTTCATAATGTCTGCAAGACACAACACAAGCCCTAATGTCAGGCTTAACTCCACTAATGCAGGCCTCAATCTAGAAGCAGTATAGCCTAGTGATGTACCAAGTTAAAAATGTTACCTTCGTTTGCACGTTCGTCGCCTCAGCTTCTCCTTCTGTTCACAGATCGTACGGACGGACACGCGCGTGTTGCGTTTTATATACAGTGCGCATGCGTGAAACTCTGCCGCCCCTAATGTTCGTTCTAGACTATTCCCCGCCCCTTCGCTTTCAACGCAGTGGGGAGAGCACATGGCGGAGAGAACGCAGGTGCGCAATCACAGTTCCACTAACGAGGAGGAGGGTGAGGAAAGCCCGGAGCCTGAAACGTCCCGATCCAGGAAGAGAAGATTTAAGGCCTCAAATATGTCTTTTGGAGATGGTGGACATATTGAACAGGACCGACTATGATGGGAAGCATTCTCATAGAGGAGAGAAGACTCTGCAAGTATGAGGACACCAGGGACCACACCCCTCCCAAAGAAGGCGAAATTCAAAACCAGAAGCAGAGGAGCAGGAGGAGGAGGAAGGAGAGATCGTTGAAGTTGGACAAATTGTCACCACAACAGGTGAGTGTCGGAGAACACAGCTTCCGGTAAGCTCATCAATGTATGTCACCATATTTTTAATACATGGTGTGTTTTTTTACTTTGTTTTGTAGGTGATGTGGAAGAGGAATCCCATTTTATCAGTGAAAGTGCCCAGATCCTGATTGGGGAGATAATGGGGTGCAATCGGAATTTAGAAAATCTACAGCAAAACATCAATGATGTTAAAAAAAAAATGAAGAACATCATTGATGTTTTGGGGGAGAGTGTGAAACAGCCCAAACTAGCTAGGGTTTTATTTTTTGACTTTTAATCAACAACTTTAGTATTTTTTGAAAATCCAAATTTGGAAGATGCACAGAGTGTGTCAACATGTGCTATCTCCCATCATGGGGGATCAATGTACGTGTTTTGTGGAAAGTGGCTGAGATGAAGGGATTGTAGCCCCAAAACATGTACATTGATCCCCCATGATGGGAGATGGCACATGTTGACACACTGTGTGCATATTCCAAATTTGGATTTTCCAGGGGTGACACCCCATGCGATGAAGGCAATATCAGCCAAGTTTGTACATACTCTTATCTGATATTGTCTTCACTTTTCAAAGTTGAACTTTGTAAGTTCTGAGTTCTGTATGTTACGCTTTGATGCATGCCTGTTTACACAAAAACCAAGGAAACAAAAATTACCTGAAATAATGTTTTTGATACACCAAATTTTTTGGTTTGTTGTAAAAACCCTTTTCTAAACGCACATGTGAGTGTGCTTTCATTAAAAATTCAAATTATGAACAATGTGTGGCTTCCTTTTTCATTGCGCAAATGATGTATTTGGAGTAAAATTGTTGTTTTTAGGGAGAATGGGTGTTATTTACTAAAGATAACTCCACTTTGCACTCCAAGTGCAGTTTCAGGTGTACTTTTGCAGTGCACTTGTAGTGCATAGTGGATGTGCCTTTAGTAAAAAAAAAACACCCACAGTGATGTGTTAATTTTCACAATCATGCCATTTTTCCTGCCATGGTGCTGAAAATGAGCACGATTTTGGTCAGTAATGCACTACATACATTAGTTACCAAAAACAAGTGTGTGTGTAGCAGACCCACAACATAATAAGATTATCTGAAGAAGAGACTGTCCCCTCATCCTCGCTCAGAACTTGGGTTTGCACTGTTGGTGAAAAAGGCACAACAAGAATTATTTTTTTTTTTTTTTACCTAGGAGACACCTAAAAGCAAGCCAAGCAGTAAATGAAGGAGTTTCAAAGAAAAATAAATTCGGAAAATGCCGCTCAGACATTGTCTGGCATATCAATGGCCCCCCTACCCACAAAGTAGTCCATGTATTGGGTTCTAACCTCACGGGCGCTTTGGGGGGGCAAGCCAGGATGAGCAGGTTCAAGGCCCGTGAGGTTATCATTTTCCAGCAAGTCTGCTTCTTGTTGGACAACTGAGACCGCATAGTTTGCAGAATGTCTTTTTAGAAAATTGTGCAGAACACAGCAGGCCAGCACTATGTGATTTAGTTTGTGTTCCGCCATGTGGATAGGCGTTAAAAAAAGGCGGGAACCGGCTGGCCAGTATTCCAAAGGTGTTCTCCACCACTCTTCAGGCTCTGGACAGGCGGAAATTAAAAATCCTCTGGTCCGGGGTGAGGGTCCTCATCGGGAAAGGCCACATTAGATGGTTCGCCAGGGAAAACGCCTCATCCACGACGAAAACTAACGGGAGTCCTTCCTGATTCTCCTCTGGGGGTGGCAAGGCCAGACTGCCACTCTAGAGATGCCAGTAGAACTCTGTCCGGGAGAACACTCCACCATCCGACATCCATCCATTTTGCCCCACGTCCACATACAAAAACTCATAGGTTGCAGACACCACCGCCAACATCACGATACTATGAAACACCTTATAGTTATAATAGTACGACCCCGAGTTGGGTGTTGGGATGATGCGGACGTGC
Source organism: Lithobates pipiens (assembly GCF_037356315.1). Taxonomy (NCBI): domain Eukaryota; kingdom Metazoa; phylum Chordata; class Amphibia; order Anura; family Ranidae; genus Lithobates; species Lithobates pipiens. Next base: position 256,529,324 of record NW_027507748.1, on the reverse strand, counting down.
TTCCCATCGATTGCTCCTCCACAATTGGGAAAGTCCCAATGACTGGCAAAGTGGGAGGCCACAGTCTGCCATTCCTGTAGTGTTGAAGGACACTGTGGAGTGAAACAAGACCAAAAATTTTTATTTTAAAAATCAACATTGCAAGCAGATTAGACACAAACATTTTTGGCCAAGATTAGCATAACATTTTGGGAACTGAGTATTTAAAGCCTAAAGTATAAGGTCCCCTTATCAGAGTCATGACCCCCCCATCCCTCCCCCACCCCCCCATCTGATGGGCCCTTGCTAAAAATGAGGGGGGGATGTTTTGGACAAGTAACCCTCTCCACTTGATTGAGAGGTGAATGCATAAATAATGTGTGATACTTTGGGAAGCCCCTCCTTACTTACACTATTGGCAGCCCACCGGACAGGTAATAAGTGTCATAATGCCAAAAAGAAAACAAAATGGAAGCACATTTTCACATTCTGCTATTACATATCAAGATAATAATGGGGGGGGGGGGGGGGGAATATAGCATTTGAAAGTATTGAGGCAGGCCCTTGCACTACATGCTTTGGTGAATTCATCCATAAATGTGAGCATCAAAAAGGTAGCTATAGTGTGTATTGGGTTTTGGTAAAGTCAGCAGATAGAGGATTGCTATCAGCTGAGCTAGCTGTTGGGGGGAGGGGGGTTCCTAATGAGTTTGGCACAACCAAAAAAAAAGTCACTCTGCATGAATTGAAGCACACACATCATATTTGTAGACATTTTAGGGGGTGTTTAGGGGAAAGCAATACTATGGAGCTGACAAAAGACATTGGTAAGTGACTAGACTATAGTTTTATGGGCCAAGAAGAGCATGGTGGGGAAGTTAGTAAGGGAAATATGCCTGAGGACAAAGGGGCAGAGCATATGAATTTGAGCATATTGCAATGATGGTAATTAGGGAATGAGGAAAGAAATGCAAGACATTAGCAATCATTAAATACATAGAATGTGATGTTAAAGGATAAAACTTACCTTCATATAGTCCTTCTGCAGGACCTGAATGATGGCAGAACAGGTCTCTGGAATAATGATCCCCAGAGCCTGGGGGGAGATGCTGTAGAGAACTTGAGGTCCTGAAGGCTTCTCCCAGTCCCCAAGTAGCGCACGTGGTGATGAGCCTCTGCTCCGGAGTGATGGCTTGCCGCATGCAGGTATCCTGCCTGGTGATATAAGGGGTCAGCAAAGCCAGCAGACGGTGAAAAATGGGGTCCGTCATCCGGAGATAATTCCTGAAATCATCAGGATTATTCTCGCGGATCTCACGGAGCAAAGGCATGTGCGAGAACTGGTCCCGCTGGTGCAACCAATTCTTGGTCCTCAAACGCCTCCCCTCCCTGTTCATGGACCGGGCTTGTGTCAAAGTGAGAACCCCAACACGAAGCCCCTGCACAGCACAAACTTTACGAGTACATAGACGAAACATGGTTTCAAAACGGTCGGCTGGTCAGAACGGACAACAGAAAGCACCGATAAACAGCAATGCCTGAAAGAACGAACTGAATAGCAGAAGCAAGCAGACAATAAGAAATGCAAATCAAAGCGTACTATACCAAGATAAAGTCCACAATGAGAAACAAATACTGACTGCACGCACTGATTATCAGATACACAAAGACAAGCAGAAACTGAAGAGCAGTAGCGATCTTAAAAGTGTGAATCATCTCTGACCAAACTTCTACTAACATGCGATACACACGAGATCAGCAGAAGGAGCCCAAAGGGTGCCGGATGTGGTGCTGAACTTCCCTTTTCTAGGCCCGCCGTACCCGGCTTACGTCACCGCGTTCTTGGCAACCAGAAATTCCGACAACTTGGTCCGACCGTGTGTATGCAACATCACTTCCGGACCTCGTCCGGAATTAATTACGTCGGAATAACTGATGGATTTGGTCGTCGGAATCTCCGATCGTATGTACAAGGGCTTAGACCCAAACTCATCCAATTTTTTACCCTTTCGCTGCAAGGTCTGTAAGTTGTATGGCCCTGACAGCAGGGGATTTTACACACATTAGGGTTGATTTACTAAAGGCAAATAGACTGTATACTTTGCAAAGTGTGGTGACACGCTGCAGGTGCAATTGCTCTAGAGCTTGGTAAATGAGTTAAAGAGGAAGTAAACCCTGATGAGTTTACTTCCTCTTTCATTCCCTGCAAAAGTAAAGCATAATGGACTACTATGCATCACATAGTAGGCCATTATGTGTCACTTACCTGACACAGGAGCCAGCGATGTCACCGCTGTCCCCTGTAGTCTGCCGCATCCATCTTCTCGGTGGGTCTCGCTGCTCTGCCGCTGTCATTCGGCGAAGCAGCAATAACGTCACTCCCGCACATGCGCACGGGAGCCGCCACTCGCGGCATATTGCCGTTGACCGGCGCGCTCAGTGCGCCACTGTCTACGGCGCATGCGCCGTAGACAGCGGTGCCTGTCTTTCGGCAAATATTTCCTAAACTGTGTAGTTTAGGAGATATTTCTTGGACCTACAGGTAAGCCTTAATCTAGGCTTACCTGTAAGTCAAAGTGTGTTGTAAGGGTTTACAACCACTTTAACCACTTGACCACTGGGCACTTAAACACCCTTGATAACCAGACCAATTTTCAGCTTTCGGTGCTCTCACATTTTGAATGACAATTACTCAGTCATGCAACACTGGACCTATATGAAATTGTTGTCCTTTTTTTTCACACAAATAGAGCTTTCTTTTGGTGGTATTTAATCACTGCTGGGTTTTTTATTTTTTGTGCTATAAAAGAAAAAATACAGAATTTTGTTTGTTATAAAATTTAGCAGATTAGTAATTTTTTTCTTCATAAATTTTGGCCAAAATTAATACTACTACATATCTTTGGTAAAAATAAGTACAAATTGGTGGATATTATTTGGTCTTTGTGAAAGTTATAGAGTCCACAAGCTATGGTGCCAATATCTGAAAATTGATAACACCTGAAGTACTGACGGCCTATTTCAATTTCTTGAGACCCTAACATGACAGAAAAGTACAAATACCCCCCAAATGACCCCTTTTTTGGAAAGAAGACATTCCAAGGTATTTAGTAAGAGGCATGATGAGTTTTTTGAAGTTGTCATTTTTTCCCACAATTCTTTGCAATATCAAGATTTTTTTTTTACCTTTTTTTTTTTTTTTTTTCACAATATTGTCATATTATCAGTTTATTTCTCACACACAGCATGTGCATACCACAAATTGCACCCCAAAACACATTCTGCTATTACTCCCGAGTACGGCGATACCACATGTGTGAGACTTTTTCACAGTGTGGCCACATATAGAGGCCCAACATGCAGGGAGTGCCATCAGGCGTTCTGGAGCACCCAGGACAATTCTGACATTTCTCTCCTACATGTAAAAATCATCATTTATTTGCTAGAAAATTACATAGAATCCCAAAACATTATATATGTTTTTTTAGCAAACACCCTGGAGAATACAATGGTGGTCGTTGCAACTAATTATCTCACACGGTATTTGCGCAGCAATTTTTCGAATGCTTTTTTTTTTTTTTGGAAAAAAAACCAGTTTTGTACTTAAAAAAAAAAAAAAAAAAGAAAACACAGTAAAGTTAGCCCAATTTTTGCATAATGTGAAAGATGAAGTTATGCTGAGTAAACAGATACCTAACATGTCCACTCTTCAAAATTGCACACGCTCGTGGAATGGCGCCAAACGTCGCTACTTAAAAATCCCCATAGGCGACGATTAAATTTTTTTTACTGGTTATATGTTTTGAGTTACAGAGGAGGTCTAGGGCTAGAATTATTGCTCTCGCTCTAACGTTCGCAGCGATACCTCACTTGTGTGGTTTGAACACCGTTTTCATATGTGGGCGGGACTTGCGTATGCGTTCGCTTCTGCATGCGAGCACATGGGGACAGGGGCGCTTTAAAACATTTTTTTTTTTTTACTGTTCATTTTACTTTATTTATTTTTAGTTTGACATTTTTTTCCCCAAAAATAAATTTTTTGATCACTTTTATTCCTATTACAAGGAATGTAAACATCCCTTGTAATAGGAATATGGCATGACAGGTCCTTTTTACAGTGAGATATGGGGTCAATAAGACCCCACATCTCACCTCTAAGCTGGGAAGCCTGAAAAGAAGAAAAAAAAATAAAAATAAAAAAAGGATTCTGGCTTTGATCGTATTGGCAAGTCGGTAGAAGCACCGGCGGGAGGGGGGGGATGTTTATGGCTGGGTATTGCAGGGTATCACGACTATGGCTGGGTATCTGAGTATGGCGTTGCAGAGAATTGCAAGAATTGCAGGATATTGGCGGGTGTTGCAGAGCATTGCAGGGTGTTGCAGGGTATTGCAGAGTAATGGCACGGAATTGAGGGGTTATTTTCGGTGAGCAGCGATGTGGGCACTGCAGATGCAGCCCACATCGCTGCTGACACCGATCTCTTCCCCCTTCGCTGTACCGATCAGTACAGAGAGGGGGAGGGAGGAACCGGCGTCATAACATGACGCCGGTTTGTTTACAAGTGATCACTCCGTCATTTGACGGAGCGATCACGTGGTAAACGACCGCGATGAGCGGCCGTTTAACTGTGATCCGTGATGCAGGACCCGGCGGTCACGGATGCTCTCGAGTGCGCGCCCCAGGGGCGCGCGAGAGCGGGAATTCTGGGAGGACGTCATATGACGGCCTCCCAGAGTTAAACAACCGCCTGTAGCCGTCATTCGGCTATGGGCCGGTTGTTAAGTGGTTAAAGCAGGTGTAGGCAACCTTAAAGAGGTGGTGATCTACCTGAACAACACAGGAGAAGTCAAAGATCATCGGTCACAGTGTGGCCTCCTCACACCTGATTTAAACCTCTATGCAATGCTACCACGTCCCAAATGCGCGCATTGCACGGCAATCATGGGTTTAATTCAGATGTTGAGAAGGCAACATATTGCCTATTTACTACCGATCAACACACACTCAGATTGCTTTTCAGAGGAGCAGAGTCTATGGCTAAGCACAGCAAGCCTGCAGGAAAGCTGCAGGTACATTGCAGTGCTGGTAAACTGCAGCACATCAGTGTGAAAGCAGCCCTATACTATTATTCCCAGTGTATTGCTTCACACTGACCTGAAGATCTCTTCTCTTCTGCTGCTGGCACCACTCTGGAGACCGATGGCCGGGATAAGAGTGCAGTTGGTATCACTACGCATGGGACAGGAGCCAGCACTACAAGAGGAGGCATTGGCTTATATGGCTCTTGTTCCCTTCTACAGCTCTAACTTTAAAGTAGTCCCTCTGCATTGCACTCTATTTGATGTTCTGGAATGGCAGGTCAGCAAACCCACACCAAGATCCATTGCTCCCAACTGTCCCTGATTTGGAGGGACTGTCCCTGATTTGTCCCTCTGTCCTCTTTCCTCCTCATTTGTCCCTCATTTTGGTCTGCTCTATATAGTTGTATATAAAATGTAAGTTTTTATCTTGCAAAAAGTGTTTCCCTGTGCTAAACCTTTCATCCAAATTCTAAATGCTGCATCTGTAAATTTTAAAAGCCAATATAAAGTAATAGTAGTGGTAAAAAAAAAAGCCCTTGAGGATTTAATTAACCTTTTTTTTTCAGTTAAGAATCCTTTAAGGGGTGTGACAGGGGGCATGGCCTATGCCTAGTAGGTGTCCCTCATTTCCATCTCAAAATGTTGAGAGGTATGTGAGATCTATTAGACACCTGTCTGCGATCTACTGGTAGATTGCGATCTACAAGTTGCTGACCCTCGAGGTAAAGCTTCACTTTGCAAAGAATACTCAATCACGTGCAGAGAAAATTAAAAAAAAACAGTATTTTTGTTTGCACAATGTTTGAGGTTGAAAAAAGACACAAGTCCATCAAGTCCAACCAATGTGTGTGATTATATGTCAGTATTACATTAATATCCCTATATGTTGTGGTCGTTCAGGTGTTTATCTAAGCCCTTGTACACACGGTCAGAGATTCAGATGGAATGTGTCTATTGGACCGTTTGTCGGATATTCCAACTGTGTGTGGTCTCCATCGGACTGTTTCCGTCGGAATATCCGACGGACCAACTTTTCCAACTCGCCGGTAACATTTTCCAACAAAAATGCTCCGATCGGACATACTCTGATCATGTGTAGCCTACTCTGACGGACAAAGTGCCACGCATGCTCAGACAAATTCCTAGACCAAAGCTATTGGCTACTAGCCTGAACGTAGTCCTGTCGTAATGAAATAACGTCATCACGTTATGTACAATCCGGATTTTCCGACAACTTTGTCCAACCGTGTGTATCCACTTAAGGACCGCCGTATTGCCATTGTACGTCATCACAATGGAGGCAGGCACAAGCACGTACATGTACGTGCCTGCCTTCCAGCGGGTGGGGGGTCCGATCGGACCCCCCTCCTGCTGAATACGGCGGTTCCGGTTTGCTCCAGGAGCGATCCGTGATGAGGGGATGGCCGTTGGTTTCTGGCCACCCCCTCTGGATCGCTCCTGGCCAATGAGAAGCTTCCTCCCACTGTGTATTGTTTACACAGGAAGGAGGAAGTGATGTCATTCTCATCGGGGCGGTCTTTTGACCGGACTACGAGGAGAAGACACAAAGTAAGTGTGCACCAACACTACACTGACATGTAGGTACACACAGGCACACAAACCCCCCCCCCCCCCCCCCCCAGTCACAGTGTCACTGATTGCATTGATCATTTCTTTACTGATCACTGTAAAAGTTAAAAACTGTCAGGGCAGTTAGTGTTAGGTCCAGGGTAGCCCCCTACCCCCCCCAATAAAGATTTAACCCCCTGAATGCCCCTAGAGTTAACCCTTTCACCCCCTTTTGCCAGTGTCACTAAGCGATAATTTTTCTGATCGCTGCAGTAGTGTCGCTAGGTAGCTAGTTATTTTTTTTAGGTTCACCGCCAGGTTTTATAGCGCTAGGTACCCCGATATACTACCCAATAATGGTTTTAACCCCCTGATTGCCCCTAGTTAACCCTTTCACCCCCTTTTGCCAGTGTCACTAAGCAATCGTTTTTCTGATCGCTGCATTAGTGTCACTAGTGCCGCTAGGTAGCTAGTTATTTTTTTAGGTTCACCGCCAGGTTTTTATAGCGCTAGGTTACCCCGATATACTGCTCAAAAATGGTTTTAACCCCCTGATTGCCCCTAGTTAACCCTTTCACCCCCTTTTGCCAGTGTCACTAAGCGATCGTTTTTCTGATCGCTGCATTAGTGTCCCTAGTGTCTTTAGGTAGCTAGTTATTTTTTTAGGTTCACCGCCAGGTTTTTATAGCGTTAGGTACCCCCATATACTACCCAATAATGGTTTTAACCCCCTGATTGCCCCTAGTTAACCCTTTCACCAGTGATCACCGTATAAGTGTTACGGGTGACTCTGGTTAGTTTGCTTTTTATAGCATCAGGGCACCCACCATTTATTACCCAATAAAGGTTTAACCCCCTGATCACCCGGCGGGTGATAGCAATTAGTTTTAGGGTCAGGGCCCGCGTCGCCCCAGGCAGCGCTAGGTTAGTGCCAGTACCGCTAACACCCACACACAAAGCATAAACCTCCCGTAGTGGTATAGAATCTGAACAGATCAATATCTGATCTGATCAGATCTATACTAGCGTCCCCAGCAGTTTAGGGTTCCAAAAAAACGCATTGTTAGCGGGATCAGCCCAGATACCTGCTAGCACCTGCGTTTTGCCCCTCTGCCCAGCCCACCCAAGTGCAGTATCGATCGATCACTGTCACTTACAAAACACTAAACACATAACTGCAGCGATTGCAGAGTCAGGCCTGATCCCTGCGATCGCTAACAGTTTTTTGGTAGCATTTTATATTTAAATCCGGAAGGCAGTGCCTTGGTTTTCGGGGTCCCGTACGTAGCTAGGCTCCCAAAAAGTCCCCCACATGTGGTATCCCCGTACTCGGGAGAAGCAGCAGAATTTATTTTGGGTGTAATTTGACTTATGCCCATAGCATGTGTGAGCAATATATCATTTAGTGACAACTTTGTGCAAAAAAATAAATATTCCCGCAATTTGTGGCAAAATATAAAATATTCCATGGACTCAACATGCCTCTCAGTAAATAGCTTGGGGTGTCTACTTTCCAAAATGGGGTCATTTTGGGGGGTTTTGTGCTATTTTGGCATTTTATGGCCTTCGAAACTGTGATGGGTAGTGAGGAGTGAAATCAAAAATTTGCACCCTGGGGGCGTGGCCTGACCTTCATCGAAGATGGCAGCATAGTCTGTGAGCTCCCGCTGACGAGGACAACAACGAGCGATAAATAGGTTTTACTGACCTGCCATACCTCATCAACATGGGAACGTCTTCCCGCAGCTCCTCGGCATCAAGGTCCAGATCTCCGAGGGACGAGGCCAGCAGGAACTCGCAGAACATACCAGAAATGTTCCGCTCGTACTCTGCCAATATGGCCGCTACACGAGGCCAGGCCTTGCAGGCCCCACAAGAGACGCGCACACTGCAAAGGGGCTCTCCGAGAACGGATGATATCGTTCTCACCCCTCATCACCAACCGAGCCTTCAGGACCTTAGGTCAGTTGCTGCGCACATCAAAGACTCTCTCACAGCGGCCCTGACTGGAGCAATAGCGGAGCTAAGGATCGATCTTCAAGCCATGGCGAATCGCATTCAGGATGTAGAGAAAACCACCTCAACTCACTCCTCCATTCTCAAGAAAACCTGCCAGGTCCTTGATACTCATACCCTACAACTACGCGATCTTAACCGCCACACGGAGGACTTAGATAACCGTGGCAGACGCCGCAACATTCGCCTGCGCGGTCTCCCAGAATCGGTGGACTCTGACTGTTCAACACCATCCTAGAGAGACCGCCGGATACACCGATTGGCATAGAACGGGTCCATAGGGCATTACGCCCGAAAGGCAAAGAGTCTGACCCACCGAGGGATGTAGTGTGTTGTGTCATAGATTACAACTTGAAGGAAGAGGTTTTACACAGATCGCGGAGAGCCGCTGAACCCCTTGTTCATAAGGGCGCCCAAATTTCCCTCTTTCAGGACTTATCCACCATAACACTGCAGAGGGGCAGAGAGCTCCGCCCCTTATTGGAGGTGCTCCGCGCAAAAGGAATTCCATACCGATGGAGGTTCCCATTTGCCTTATCGGCCACATATGGAGGGAGATCCGCTCTGTTGCGAGTTCCGGAAGATCTGAGGCACTTTTGTGCTACGCTGGACCTACCGCTCATTGAGGTTCCGGAATGGTACGCTGAGTTCGCCCGCCGGCAACCAGACGAGCACACGCCGCTATGGAACCCATGGAATTCCAGGATTCCCGCTCTAGAAGACGCCGCTCACCATCGGAGCCCAGACAGCGTTCAACCAGACACGGCTCAAGCTCGGGCAACAGCCCTCTTAGAGCTCCGTATCCCAGGAGAGCACGACGAGACCGCTGACTCTATCCTGCAGTAAGACCTGTAGTATGGCTTGCTTGATACCCGTTTTCTGATATTCTCTTTTTTCTCTCTCTCCGCACTTTTCTACTCTGTTCTCGCCTTCTTCCTTTCCTCCTCTTACTGTCTATTGGCTTTTGTATCAAGGGATCTCAGGTCCTGTCTCCCGCATGGGACCGGGGTAACCAAAGAGACTGCCTTGGCATCCCAATATCCACTGAACTTTTGGCTCTTTAATTCGCCCAGATTTACCATCCCTGCTGCATCTTAACCAGACTTTGCGAGACTGACCCTGGTCTGCCCTCTTCGATAGCCCTGGACTGACTCTTGGAACAAAGGCTGGTTTAGTGGGGCTGCTTATCAGTTTGTTCATGACCATGCCTGCTGTGGAAGACGCACACCTGCGACTCTCCGGTCTTTGGCGTGCACAGCATCTAGCTTTTTTGTTTTTATGCTATCTGTTAATCACTGGGCTCATTAGGTCCTTTGCCTCCTAGTTAACCTCTACCCCTCGAAATGTGATTGCTAGTGTTTTATTCATGGTGATCTGTAACCGGAGTGATGGGGACAGAGGTTGGGAGACCTGCAAGTTCCTTTCTTTTCCTTTTTTTTATCTTTTTTTTTATTTTTTTATTTCATTTTACTGTTTTGTATGCGTTCACCAGCAATGTGTTTGCGACCTCCACCAAGCTCAGCTGGCTCTGGTTATTGTGTGGCTTCATCGCTGTAGTTACAGCCCCTCTGTCGCTTCGCTTGATGCACTGGAGCCTGTGATAAGGGCGCTCATAAACACAATATCTCTGCTGAGTCTCTCCCTCTGTCACCGGACCTCAAGGTAGATTTTATTTTCAGGTTTATTGCTCACCTCACTTCTTGCCCTGTTATGTTTCACGTTGGGGACAGCAAGGGTGAATAGTATGTACACTTTGTGTTCCATAATTGAATGATCTTTTCTTTGAGCGCATTCCCTCTAGTGTTGACTTCCAGTCCCTGTATAACCCCCCTTTTTGAGGTATGGATTTGCAGCTGAAGGGGTTAGGGGATAGTCCCAGTGCTACTAGGCGGGGGAGTAGGTGATGTCCCCTAGGTCCACATATGGGATATTACTAGGCGGGAGGCGGGTTTGTCCCCCGTTCATCATCACTTGTTACGGTATTACCCCCCAAAACTTTTGACCCGATAGGGTGATTTATACACCCGTGTATTCGAATACCTAGTACTCTACCTGATGCCTACTTAAATATAGACGGGAAGATGGATGAGGTATCTTCCTGTTGCAATCTTCCTATTTACTAACTTAGGCATGCTCAATCCACTTTACAGTTACTTTATTGTTCATTGTTTTCTTACTGATTATGGTCTTTTAAGTTGGAGCCCGAGCACCCTCTTCCTACCTGGCTATGCCCCCGGGCCTGAACCAGTTGACGAATGTATTTTCAGGGTGCGATTTCTTTTCTCCTCCCCACCAGTACTGACACTATACGTTATGATCCTTACTGCTGGGTGTAGGGCGCAGTCCAATCAGGGGTGGTCACTGTTATAATTACCATAGTCATTGAAGTTATTATGTTTTGTTATGAATAAATGTTCTTCCCTAGGAGACGATAGGCTGTTTCTTGGCTTGCGGATAGCTCAGCCACCATATGTTTACTTGTGCTTCGGAAGTCGGCGTCTGGGCGATATTTTCATACGACTGTCTTAAGAGAAAGTATAGGTTTAATTCCTGGCTAAACCTCCCTACTGGTGGGTTCCCAGGATTACCTGGTTCCCCTCCTTCTTCTTTTTTTTTAAGTCCTCGATCAGCGGGTTATGCGATGTATTTCATTACCCCCTTCTTCGGTAACTTCGGGTTGCCCCCCTACACGGTGGTACCATCGCGAACTGTTACTATATAGCTATCAATCCAGAGTATCCACCGACTGTCTCCGGATACTGGTCGTCGGGTCCATCCCCTCGTCCTGAGCTGGAAGTGTGAGCAGGCCTTCCACTTCCCCGGATTAACCACTTTGCAGAATCTTCCCTTCCCTAACAGAGCTCTATTGCTCCTTGGGGGGGGGGGGGGGGGGGAGGAGGTGCTGTGTATCTGAATTTTTCTTTTTGATTTTTGATTTTTTTTTCTCGTCCCTTTCCCCACTATTTGGTAATTCTTCCCTTTCTTAGTTGAGTAGATTGCATACTGAGACCCCTGCTTATACTTTTATATTCAAGCTCTCTACGCCCTGCTCATTCATACAAGCGGTTTCTGGTCTGACATCTTTGGGCATATAGCATGGCTCCTAAACCCCGGCCGAACGAAAGCGACTCACTCAAAATAGTCTCCCTGAACGTACGAGGGCTCAACATCCCTGAAAAGAGATCACAAGTGTTGCTTTTCGCACATAAGTGCAAAGCTGCCATACTTTTTCAAGAAACTCATTTTAGATCTAATTCCATCCCCAAACTCGCCAACTATCGATTCCCGACGGTGGTACATGCTACTAATCCCATATCTAAATCAAAAGGGGTTTCCATCCTCATAGCTAAACACTGCCCTTTGCAGGTTGTAGACACCTTGTTGGACCCAGAGGCGAGGTACATCTTCATCAAAGGCAAACTGAGGGGCAAACTTATCACCTTAGCCAATGTTTATGCTCCCAACTCGGGACAACCCTCGTTTTTCAGTAAAACTCTGGCTAAACTCTCCTCCTTTCAGGAGGGCATGCTCATCTTGGGAGGAGACTTTAATGTCCCGTTAAATCCGATCCAAGACTCTTCTAATGGCACCTCTTCTCTCACGTATAAAGCCTTACGCATCATCAAATCACACTTGCAAGAATTATGCCTTCATGACTCCTGGCGCACACTACATCCTCAAGGAAAAGATTACTCATTTTTTTCCATCCCACACAATCGGTATTCCAGGTTGGATTACCTATTTCTGACTCAGAGGGACCTACCTTGCCTCCATGAAGCTTCCATTGAGGCAATGTACATCTCCGATCATCATCCGATATCCATGATCTTGCGACTCGCAGACAACCCGCGCTCTCCCTCGATTTGGAGACTGGATCCTTCCCTTATCTCTGACCCAGCGATCGCTGCTTCTGTTCAGGAAAATTTAACCAACTACTTTAAGGAAAATCAATCTCAGACTATTGACCCAATGTCTGTATGGGAGGCCCACAAATGTACAATCAGGGGGCTGTTCCTACAAGCAGCGGCGAAAAGGAATAAAGAGAGAAACCTCCTTTTAGGCTAGGTTCACATTGCTGCGATGCGGGAACGCCGCGAATCCGCGGCGTTTTCCCGCATCGCATACCTCCCGCCGGCAGTTCACACTGCCCTATGCGGACGGCTGGGGGTGTCAATGTTATGTTAATGACACCCCCAGATCCGTCGGCATATCGCAGTGCGATCTGCCGACTCGCACAGGAATCGGATCGCATGGTGTGAACCCCCATGCGATCCGATTCCGTTGCGGACCCAAAAAAGGGTCCCGTGCGAGTTTGCTGCGGGACCGCTGCGAGTTCAGCCATACTATCTGTATGGCTGAACTCGCAGCGCTACGGAGATCGGATGTGATTTGCTGTGCGAATCACATCCAGTTCTCCCCCCGCAGCGGTGTGAACCCAGCCTTAAAGCGGTTTACTGAACGTATTAAGACTTTGGAAAATACCCACAAACTGTCCAGGGCAAGGGACACCTTCGCTGAACTGAATCAAGCTAGGCAAGAGCTTCTCCAGCTCTTAAATTCCCAAATCAAGAGGAATTTTATGCTTTCGCGTAAATTTTTCTACGAATATGGGAACAAATCCGGTAAGCTCTTAGCTAGAGCCCTCAGAAAGCAGCAGGCCGCTAGAACCATTCATTCTATCACTGACACCAAGGGAGAGAAAGTAGTTTCTAACCACATGATAGCTGAGCAATTCGTTCAATATTATTCCAAACTATATAACATTAAGGAACAGGTGTCACAAGATGACCAGATGCAGAGACGGCTTGCAATTGATCATTTTTTACAAAATTATGCTCCCTCTCCCATTTCCTCTGAGCTGGCCCATTCTTTGGATACCCCTCTCTCATCCTTAGGAACTGGAGGCGGCCCTTAAACAAATGAAACCTGGGAAAAGCCCGGGACCAGATGGCCTTACCACTTGCTACTATAAAGCCTATATAACTACGTTGAAACAACACTTCTTAGCTGCCTTCAACTCACAGTAGACAACCCCCCCCCCCCCCCCCCCCAGAGACTTACTAAGGGCTCATATCACAGTAATCCCGAAACCCAATAAAGATGATACTCTAGTCGCCAACTATAGACCCATTTCTTTGCTAAATGTGGATTTGAAGATCTATGCCAAGATACTAGCAAACCGCCTCCTCCCCCTCATTCCCCGGCTTGTGTCCCTAGATCAGGTGGGGTTCGTGCCGGGAAGGGAGGGGAGAGACAATACGACAAAAGCGCTCTCCATCCACCATTGGCTGTCCTCATCGTCACAAAAGGGTTTCTTCCTCTCATTGGACGCGGAGAAGGCGTTTGACAGGGTGGCCTGGGACTATATGGAGGGAATTTTGTGGATAATCGGCCTCCCTGATAAACTGATTTCTTTTATTATGGCGTTATACGCATCTCCAACTGCCCAGGTCAGGGTTAACGGCCGGCTGTCGGACGCCTTCTCCGTGTCCAATGGGACCCGTCAGGGCTGCCCGTTATCGCCCTTACTTTTCATTCTTACTTTGGAACCTCTCCTCCGTAGATTAAATTTTAATCCAGACATTAGGGGGATACAGATTGGCAACAAGACACATAAAATAGCCGCCTTTGCTGGCGACATCTTACTTTTCCTTACTGAACCCCTAGTTTCTATTCCTAACCTCCTTTCAGATCTTGACACCTTTAAAGCGCTGTCCAACCTGCAAATCAATTTTTCCAAATCAGAAGCCTTGAATATATCTCTGCACACAAACACCATAGAGTTATGCCAAAAAAATTTCCCCTTTCGCTGGAATACTACAGCCATCACCTATTTGGGCATTAAATTACCGTCTAAACTGGAAAACTTATACTCGGCCAACTTTCTCCCCATCCTCCAGACCATCCAAAAAGATCTCAAAGCTTGGTCTACCGGCCTATTTTCCTGGTTCGGTAGAGCGGCAATTATTAAAATGAATATTCTTCCCCGTTTACTTTACCTTTTTCAAACAGTTCCAATTAAACTTCCCCCGGCCTTCTTTAAATCCCTTCAGTCTAGTTGTGCAGCCTTTATTTGGAATGGTAAACGAGCTAGAATCAGCTTTGCCAGATTGACATTGCCAAAAAACAAGGGAGGTATTAATGTACCTGATTTCAAGAAATACTATTGGGCTAGTCTCCTGGGTAGAATTGTGGACTGGAATGTCCACTCCAACACTAAAGCTTGGGTGCAGGTGGAAAACGCCCTTTTTTTGTACCCCGATCAAATCTCTACCATGGCTGAAGCCTGAACATGTCCCACTACCTTGCAAACATCACCCTCTAATTACCAGTACTTTGCAGGCCTTTCGTTCTGTGTGCTTCGCACACCGCATTTCCACCACCCATAGTCCGATGACCCCAATAAAACATAATCCAGCGTTCCCTGCGGGAAGGTCGGACACTTTTTTCTCTCAGGTCTGTGGCCCTCTTCTGACATTAGAGCTCTACTTTTTTTTTCAAATACTCAATTCCGACCTCTTTCAGAACTCCCTACTCTTCCCTCAGGGCGCTCCTTCCCGTTGTGGGTGTATTTCCAAATTAGACACTTTTTACTGGACAGACAATTTACACTTGATTTCTCTAGACAACTTACGCCATTTGAAACATTGTGCAACCAAACAGAACCTCAACGTCATGTCATATCCAACATTTATGGGATGTTTTTCGCCTCAGGCAGCCCAAAAGATAACTTAGCCGTTCGTAGTTGGGAAACAGACTTTTCCCAGTCGCTGACGGAGTCTGACTGGACTTCCATTTTTGCGCACATTCATAAAGGCTCGTCCAACGTATCGGTCCAGGAAACTAATTTTAAAATTTTCACTAAATGGTATCTCACGCCTGTCAAGCTTCATAAACGTGACTCCAGTGTTACACCCTCTTGCTGGAGATGTTCAGATAATATAGGCTCTTTTCTACACGTATGGTGGGCTTGCCCCCACCTCCAACCTTTTTGGAAGGAGATTTACCGCCTCATTTGTCATATCACCACGTTCTCCATTGAATTTTCCCCTGCAGCAATGCTCCTACACCACTCAGCTACCCCTCTGAAAAAGTACCACCGCTCTCTAGCACAACACCTGCTAAATGCCGCTAAGATGTGCATTCCACCGTTATGGAAATCCACTTCTTCCCCTTCTGTCTCTGATTGGATTAAGAGAGTATCCAAAATAGAAGAAATAGAAAACTTGATTTGCCAAGCCAAAGACACACCATCTACATTTTGGGCTACTTGGGCTTGCTGGCACCACTTTAGAACCTCAGATGAATGTACTCAACTACTAAATGGAGTCCCCCCACCTTAGAACCGGGAAGCAGTATCTACTTATTTGTAGGATCCTATCCTGTCCCCTCCCCTAGACTTCCCGATTTACTTGGGTCCTTTATTGATGCTAATATTCGTTGGCACAAGATTCAATTATATAATGTTAGTCTCTCATTGGTTAGGATCTTCCCCACCATTTTACTTCCAGATAAGTGTTTTTGTGGAATAAGCTCCCGGGGGAGGTGCACCAAGCCTCTGCATCGGCACCTAATAGTTACGCATTTACACCTTGTCGAATTTATAGTGGTGTTTTATTGCCACTCACAGGTCTCTATGATGTTTAATCACCTTTGTACTTTATGTTCTGGGCTTAAATGTGGCCCTTTTTCTTTTACTTACCTTTGTCGACTGTGTTTACTGTAACCTTTAATAAAAGACTTTTGGAAAAAAAAAAATTTGCACCCTTAGAAATCCTGAAGGTGGTGATTGGTTTTCGGGCTGCCGTGCGCGACTAGACTCCCAAAAAGTCCCACACGTGGTATCCCCATACTCGGGAGAAGTAGCGGAATATATTTTGGGGTGCAATTCCACATATAACCATGGCATGTGTGAGCAATATATCATTTAGTGACAACTTTTTGTAAAAAAAAAAAAAATTTTTTTTTATTTTGTCATTATTCAATCCCTTGGGACAAAAAAAAAATATTCAATGGTCTCAACATGGCCCTCAGCAAATAGCTTGGGGTGTTTACTTTCCAAAATGGGGTCATTTGGGGGGGGGTTTTGTGCAATCTTGGCGTTTTATGGCCTTCAAAACTGTGATAGGTAGTGAGGAGTAAAATAAAAAATGTATGCCCTTAGAAATCCTGAAGGCGGTGCTTGGATTTCGGGGTCCCGTACGCGGCTAGGCTCCCAAGAAGTCCCACACATGTGGTATCCCTGTACTCAGGAGAAGCAGCAGAATGTATTTTGGGGTGTCATTTTACATATGCCCATAGCATGTGTGAGCAATATATCATTTAGTGACAACTTTGTGCAAAAAAAAAAAAAGTTTGTAATATTCCCGCAACTTGTGGCAAAATATAAAATATTCCATGGACTCAACATGTCTCTCAGTAAATAGCTTGGGGTGTTTACTTTCCAAAATTGGGTCATTTTGGGGGGTTTTGTGCTATTTTGGCATTTTATGGCCTTCGAAACTGTGATAGGTAGTGAGGAGTGAAATCAATCCCTTGGGACAAAAAAAATATTCAATGGTCTCAACATGGCCCTCAGCAAAAAGCTTGGGGTGTCTACTTTCCAAAATGGGGTCATTTGGGGGGGGGTTTGTACTGCCCTGCCATTTTAGCACCTCAAGAAATGAGATAGGCAGTCATAAATTAAAAGCTGTGTAAATTCCAGAAAATGTACTCTAGTTTGTAGACGCTATAACTTTTGCGCAAACCAAAAAATATACGCTTATTGACATTTTTTTTACTAAAGACATGTGGCTGAATAAATTTTGCCCTCAATGTATGACTAAAATTTAGTTCATTCGATTTTTCTTATAACAAAAAGAAGAAAATATCTTTTTTTTTTTTTCAAAATGTTCGCTCTTTTTCCATTTATATTGCAAAAATAAAAATCGCAGAGGCAATCAAATACCATCAAAAGAAAGCTCTATTTGTGGGAAGAAAAGGGCGCAAATTTCGTTTGGGTGCAATATTTCATGACCGCGCAATTACCAGTTAAAGCAGCGCAGTGCGAAATTGGAAAAAGACCTCTGGTCCTTAAGGTGTTTATTGGTCCGGGGCTGAAGTGGGTATGCAACAGTTTCGGACAAAATCCGTCGGACTTGGTTGTCAGAATGTCCGACCGTGTGTACAAGGGCTAATAGGTTTTTTAAACTATCGATGCTCCCTGCTGAAACCACTGCCTGTGGAAGGGAATTCCACATCCTGACGCTCTTATCCTTTGTACACACGGTCGGAGATTCCGACGGAATGTTTGCTGTTGGAGCGATTCGTCTGATATTCCGACTGTGTGTGGTCTGCATCAGATTTTCCGACAACTTAGTCCGACCGTGTAAATGCAACATCACTTCCGGACCTCTTCTGAAATTAATCCGTCGGAATTACTCTGACGGATTTGGTTGTTGGAATCTCCGACTGTGTGTACAAGGGCTTACAGTAAGGAACCCTCTACGTAGTTTAAGGTTAAACCCCTTTTCTTCTAATTTTACGAGTGGCCATGTGTCTTGTTAAACTCCCTTCCACAAAAAAGTTTTATGCCTATTGTGGGGTCACCAGTACGCTATTTATAAATTTAGTACGTAATAGAGGAAGTTTGGGACTTTAAAATGAAGCACTTGGATAATGGAGGTAGGTTTTAACCATATTAAAAAAATAATAATTTTTTATTGATTGTTCAGTAACAGATCATAAAAAATAATAAAGATCAAATTCATAAAGTATATAGGCGTAAGTACAGTAGAAGCATGATGTATAGTATTCACATATAGCAGCACATAGTAGTAATAAATAAAATAATTGGGTAGTATGGCATGGTAGTGCCTATGACAGCAAAACCGACATCAGCAAGTACATCCACATAATAGATATGCATCCACTAGATGTAAAACAAAAATAAATTTAGTATATAGTTAAAAAAGTAAATTCATAATAAAATAAATATAGTTCCGTATAAAGTATAGCTGGGACATCATTTCAAAATCTCGACGCGTTTCGTGGGTGTCTCCCCACTCATCAGGAGCTGATGTGACCAAAAAATTCCTATGGAATAGAATAAAAAATAATATAATATACTAACCATATAAATAAAAATAAATTAATGGGGATTTAATGCGTGTAAATGGTTAGCCAGGGCAGACTCACCAATCCGGATGGAAAGTGCAGTGGGCGTAGGGTGGGCCATGGGCAAGATCCCTCCCCGGGAACTGAGGCGGCATAGACATGGATGCGATATCAGGCAAAACCAAAAAGATACAGCAGTGTTGAAGAGTATCAGATATGGAGTGTGTGGCAATTGTTGAAAACAACATATCTAAAAACAAAATGTTAATAGTATGTATGATTAATGAAAATAATGTGATGCGAAAGTAATTTAGAATTGATAGTGACCCTCAAAGGGTACAGAGAGAGTGCTGGCCATAAGGCAAGTATATACTATGTAGTAAGTATATGCAGATGAATGTAAACAGTGAATGGTGTGCAAAATTAAAAATAATGTAATAGTGTGAAAGAAAGTATGAGTGTGCAGGTTAACAAAAAGTGAAGAAAATTGATGAAGGGGTGTACATAGACCATGATAGACAAGGAGAGTGACAGAATTACCAGTCAGCAAAAAAAATAAAAAATAAAATTTAAATCATCAAATCTCAAGCGTCTCTTCTCCAGAGAGAATTAGTTCAGTGCTTGCAAGCTTTCCTCATAACTAATATCCTCCAGACCCTTTATTAGCTAAGTTGCCCTTCTTTGTACTCGCTCCATTTCCAGTACATCCTTCCTGAGGACTGGTGCTCAGCAGAGGCGGCTCTAGGCTTTGTGAGGCCTTCGGAAAAATTTAGACACGAGGCCCCACTCACGCCCATAATGGATAAAAAAAATTCAAGTGAGTAAAAAATGGCTGCAGAAAGATGCATGGATCTAGCACACAAGCGATCAGCACCACTTCCAGGACACCCTCCTCACCCATCAGACATATGCAGCCAATAGAACATCTGGGACCCAGCAACCCCTCTAGGATTTTCCCCTTTACCTTGGGAGAAAGTGAAGCCTGGAATGCAAAAAGAAAGAAAAGTAGTGCAGGGCTGGGCATGACAGTGTGTTTGGGGGAGACAACATAAGGGTTAATATGAAGAGCTAAGAATGCAACGGACAGTGAGTAAAGTGTAGAAGGAAAGGAGGAGGCAGTTTCCCTCTCTGCTCCTTAATCATGGCTATCTCAGTTTAATTTTGGAGCAACGGCGAGCAGGGGACCAGACTGCGGCACAGCCAAGTGGCAGCAGGGATGGATGAACAGACGGGTGGACCACGGAAGGAGGATTGGGAAGGATTGTGGACGCAAAATGTGAGATGTACAGTAGGTGCCGCCGATATTGTGTTTCCAGCGCGATCCTGTCGCGCTGGTTCCCGGCGACAGGCTTCTCTGACCAGCGTGATCCCATCGCGCTGGCTGCAATAGGAAAATTTAATTTTCCTATAGTAGCGAGCGAGCGAGAGAGATCGGCGATAATGTCTCCTCACTAATGAAACCTGCATGCCTTCGGGGGCATACCAGGCCCTTAGGTCCGGTAGGGATTTTAAGGGGAATCCCCTACGCTGAAAAATGCGGCGTGGGGGTCCCCCCAAAATCCATACCAGATACCTATCCAAGCACGCAGCCCGGCTGGTCAGGAAAGGGGGTGGGGACGGGCGAGCGCCCCCCCTCCTGAGCCGTACCAGGCCCTCAACATAGGGAGGTGGGTTCTTTGGGGGAAGGGGGGCACCCTGAAGCCCCCCCTCCCCAAAGCACCTTCTCCCCATGTTGATGAGGACAAGGGCCTCTTCCCGACAACCCTGGCCCTTGGTTGTCGGGGTCTGCGGTCGGGGGTCTTATCGGAATCCGGTACTGTGACATCATAAGGGGGTGGGGTCACCATGTGACATCAACCGGTGACCCCCTGCCCCTTGTCCCTATATAAGTCGCTGCACACTGCGTCCCTGGCATTGCAGCCAGAGAGAGAGCGCGAGTCAACATTTCAAGGAGGAGGAGGAAGAAGAAGAACGGAAGGCGGCAGCGGCAGAAGACCGGGCTACCGCTAGTAAAGGAGCTAAGAGAAGAAAGTGGAGGCCCGGCAAGAAGAATCGAAGAGGGGGACAAGACCCCCGAAGTTGGAAGAAGACCCCCGGGCGGCGGCGAGAAGACCCCCCAAGACGGAAGACCACCGGAGCTGTGCAATAAATTATTTTGAAACCTTGTGTTGTTTTATTTACTTTTTTTCACCAGTTGAATGGGTGGCGTACATGGTACCCTAATACTCATTCACATAGGGTGGGGGGCCGGTATCTGGGGGCCCCCTTCTTAAAGGGGACTCCCGGATTCCAATAAGCCCCCCGCCCGCAGACCCGGACAACCAACGGCCAGGGTTGTCAGGAAGAGGCCCTTGTCCTCATCAACATGGGGACAAGGTGCTTTGGGGTGGGGGAGCCACAGGGTGCCCCCCTTCCCCCAAAGCACCCACCCCCATGTTGAGGGCACGCGGCTTGGTACGGCTCAGGAGGGAGGGGGGCGCTCGCCCATCCCCACCCCCTTTCCTGCCCGGCCGGGCTGCGTGCTCGGATAGGGGTCTAGTATGGATTTTGGGGTACCCCCACACCGCTTTTTTCGGAGTAGGGGATTCTCCTTAAAATCCCTACTGGACCTAAGGGCCTGGTATGCCCTTATTTTTTATTTGGCGTGGAGTTCTCCCTTAGGATGCATACCAAATACAGTGTCTGGTATTGGCGGGAATCCAATTTGGATCCCCGCACCAGTGTTAACCCAGCCTCAATGTCAGCGATGCTTGTCGCTTATCGGGAAAGGAAAATAAAAAATTTTCCTTTCCCGATGCGAACCGGCTCAGCGCTGGCTCCCGCAACGGGGCTCGCAAGGTGTCAATCTCGCCGATAAAAGCGGCAAGATTGACACAATATCGCGGTCACCTACTGTACAGGTGTTTTGAGGGTCCGCTGGGGAGCACATTTGAAACGGGGGGTCCGGGATATGCTTTTCAAGAGTGAGTATGTGGAGATCTTCTTGGTATGGCCCTTTAAAAAAAAAATAAATAAAAAAAAAAGATTTTAAATTGAAAGTGAATAGGGTCAAGCAGGAAGATTCCAAGAAAGACAATTAGGAGAAGAGGAGGTACAGATTGATTTTGCGGGAATCGCCGAGTGTCATTGGCGTGAAGAACCCCCGAACATTGTTCGGCGTTGTTCAGTTATATGGATGCCGTTGATGAGGCGCACAGGTTATAAGGGGGATCTGCTTGGCTATGGTATGACGAGCAGTTTAAACAGCGTAGGGCGGTACAGCCGTCTTCGCTGGGATCAAAAAGATATTGGCCTGTGGATGCGGTTTATGTACTAAGCGAGGCCCCCAAATCAGTTTCTTCAGGGAGGGAGGGGGTACACTCTCCTCAGGATTGATGGATAGAAAGAAAAGGGGGTGCAGTACAACGAGAGCTCCTGTAAGTTTGGGGGGTCTTGACGTTTTTTAAACACGAGTGTTCAGGGAGTGGGAGGACCCCATCCATTGTCTCGTGGCTTCAAGAAAGGACAATGTACGGGCGAGCCTAGTCACAAAAGGGATGACTTTGGGAAGGGGGGGTGGGAAGAGGTTGTAGCCTTTTCCTATTTAGATACTCGGAGAAGGAAACAGCGAGGCTGCTTGCCTCCGGGTTTGTTAATGGTGTATCTAGTGGGGATGGTGCCTGTGAAGGAACTGAACAAGTTTGGGCTCATTCACCACTTATCTTTCCAAAAAGGGGGTTCTGTCATAACCATGATGTGGAGTATGTGCTATACTTCATTTACACAGCAGAATGAATGAATGAATGAATGAGTGACATGTATAGCACTACTATGCAAACAGAATCCCCTCCATCTGCGGTATAGTGTGGTCCTTTGCGAAAAAAAGGGCGCCTATGGTGTAATCGGACATAAAATCCAGATTTCCACTTGCTTACAGTTCATTTGGAGAGCTTCAGCTGCTGGATAGATGCTGGCAAGAGGAATTTTTTACTTGAATCGGGGGGCCTGCGCATGGGTTACTCAATTTATTGGGCCATGGTTAGATGGTTAGTGCTTTGCTGGAGTGGGGGGTTAGAGAAGTGTCAGTCCCTGATTCAATCATCCATGACTTGGACGTTTTTTTGTGTAGGGCCGCCTTCCTCAGGTGTATGTGCAATTATACTTTATACGTTGCAGCACATTGCAGGTAGGTTCCTCACGCCATTGGCAACCAAACACAGAGGGCCCAATGAGGGATATTATATTTAGTTTTTGGGCATTGTGATTGTTTCAGGGGATACGGAGTGTCATCGGCCAGCGAGCAAGTTGGAGGCACTATCGAAGGAGATTCGGGAGATCCAGGGATGGCGCTAGGTACAGTTTAGAACTTTGCATTCGCTGCTGGGTAAGTTCAATTTTGCCTGCTGGTTTTATTCTGATGAGTGGGTTTTGTCCAACGGCTGCCGTTTGCTACAGTGGGGGTTTCAGGCCCCGACCCATTTAAATGGTTGAATTGGGAACATAAGGAGGGTTAGAAGGTTTGGTATGAATTCTTGGCCGCATACAACGGGCGATCGATGAGGGTGCCGGCCCAGTGAGTAAGTTCGATAGGGAATGGGTCACGAACACGGTGGGGTCAATGGGCTTTGGTTTTTTGTCTTTCAGGGGCAATGGAGTGTGGAACCTTGGCCCCAATTTTTGTTGGGTGGAAGTGGGGTGTTTGTTCCTAAACTGGGTCTATTGGAATTTTTCCAGTGGTTCTGGCTATGGAGGTGTGGTAAGGGTCATGCATGAACCTGACAGTGCAAAATTATGATTACGTGGGTGTGGTTCACATGGTCAACCGCATGCCCACATTGTCACAACTGGTCATATGGCATTGAGCTGTGTGCAGTTGAACATTGACGACATGGGGGCTTATTCCTTGCCTCGATTTTCAGTGGGACAAGTTCAGAGCGTTAGCCGGCCACAGAGGGAGGAGTTCCCTGCTCGGGCTTGACATGGGAGATGGCATTGGAGTCACCACGGGAGTTTCCTGGGCAGTCAGTTAGTGAGTCCACATGGGCGGCTTACGTGAAGGTAGGGTGGATTTTTTGATGCAGGAGTCTGAGGTCAAACATGGCCATGTGGGTGGTAAGGTTGTTGGTTTTGTACTCTGGTTCCAGGAACATGGTAAACGGGGTGGGGGGGGGGGGGTCAATGTCTGCCATTGAGCGGCGGAAACTGGTGGCTTTTTGGCTTTTGTTTGTACTAGGAGTCTCAACGAGAGATCACGAGAGAACGATATGAAAGAACACAAGGGAAAAGACCTGGGGTGTGCCAAAAGGTCACGTGCTCAGTATACCTAAAGGGGGCAAAAAAGAAGACAATAGGGTAGCTTAGCAAATAAGTTTATTAACCGTAACATAACATCAGTCAATCAAATGTCTGAAAGCCTGAGCCATCTCAACATGCGGATCCGGGATGTATCTAGCGAAACACGCAGAGTTCCACCTCCCCAATTTCTTAATTACATGGGCCGGAATCCCCTGATGAGAGGCTGCCGAAGCCGCCCCTATCCTGAACGAATGACCTGAAAGATCTGCCGGGTTCAAACCTAGATTAGACCATAACATCCGGCAATGCCCGGTGAACTGTGCCATGGTGAGGGGAGCGTAAGGAAAGGGTAGCAACGGGCTGTCCCTCGGCTTGCCTGAAACCAATGCCCCGAGTTGATTCAAGACTGCCACAGGGCACCAAGCACTGCCGGTTCTGAAATACCTCACATCCGTACCAGCCCCAAATTGCTGAGTTTTACACGCAGACAAATGCAACCTGTAATGGTCCGGATGCCTAACCAAAAGACCTACGGTGAGTACTCGTGAACCCGGGCCGGTACGGGTTAACTCACCCGGCCTAAGGAACCCAAAAAAAGCCAAATAGATGGCAGCTTTAAGGACTAAACTGAGGAACTTTCCAAAAGGCAGCCTGTCCAGTAACTCAGACATGCCCCGGAAAATGGGCCCCGTGACCGGTAACCTCCTGACCGAAGAAGGGGGGCTACTCCTCAGGACGCCCCTCAGAATGGCCTTAACAGCATGAGCAGAGAAAATGGATGACCTATTTGGATCCTGCAGGGACAGGTGGTGCTAAACCCCTGCTAGATAAGTCTTGATGGTGCCATGTGACAACTTCAACTGGGAGTGGCAGAAAGCCACAAACGCCAACAACAAACTTACATCATACCCATCGAAAGACAGTTTCGAGACCGGAAAACCTGGAAAGTATTCCAGGCCAAGGCAATGACATATTGATTAAAGCTGCAGCTTCCAGCAAATGGGAATTCAATCCATCCTCAGAAGTGACAGCTGCGAGGATAGTGTGGCGTAAACGTCTGCATCTGGGACCTGTTGGAAGAATAGTGGGAAGTTGAGCCGTGATAATGCATCTGCCGCAATGTTCTCCACTCAACTGATAAATTCACAATGAATATGGAAATGATACTGTAGGGACAACCAAATTAACCTGCGCACAAAGGACATGATAATCAAAGACTTGGACCTGCCTTTGTTGATAATCTCCACGGCCGCCAAATTGTCCATGGAGAAAACCACCGTCTGCCCTGTCCAAGACCCACCCCACACCTGGGCCGCTGCCACTATGGGGAAGATCTCAAACAAGGCAGAAGAATCTGGCAGCAAAACCCACCGTGGCAGCCGCATCCGACCCCACCTGTGGAGAGGAAAAGGATGCCGCCGGATTGAACATGGCAATCCCATTCCAATGCTGGAGGAAATGGTCCCACATGCGCAGGTCCGCAAGTGCGGCAGTATCCAGTTTGATACGGGAGTCTGAATCCGGGGCTGACGGTAATAAAGCTAACAACCTTGAAATAAAAGTTCTCCCCTGTGGAATAATTCTCATCGCAAAGTTCAACATGCACAATAACGATAACTCCACCCTGGAACAGGACTGCGAGATCGCGAAGGTATGGATACACTCTCTCTAGTCCTGATGAGCTTGACTGCCGGGAGGCTGGCCTGCAAGGCCTTGGAGTCCAGAAAGATCCCTAAAAAGGTTAATGCCGTAGCCGGGCCTTCCAACTTCTTGACAGCCATCGGGACATTGAGAGCCATGAAAACAGAGCACAACTTCTGCAGATCTACAGGACTCTCAATGAGGAGGAAATCGTCAAGGTAGTGGATGACCACGTGACAACCCTCCACATGCACGAGAATCCACACAAAAGCCTGCACTAACACATCAAACAACCAAGGACTGCTTTTGGAACCAAAGGTGAGCTTGGTGGCAAAATAGTACAGCCCTCTCCACTTCACCCCATGCCACTGCCAAAGTGACGGCATGATTGGAAGGAGTTTGAATGCGTCCGAAATATCTGCTTTAGACAGCCAGGCACCCCTCCCCACCTCGATGATTCCCTGGATGGCCTGATCTACTGAAGCATATTTCGAGGAAAATTCCTCCGATGGGATTAAGGAATTTAAACTAGGCACCGTGGAGCAATGAGGGGGAGACAAATCCTAAATTAAATGTAATTTATTAGAAAACTTCCCCTTGACCAACCCCAAAGGATTGACCCTCCAATGCTGGAATGGAGATACCCGAAAGGGACCAATGATGAACCCCTTGTCCAGCTCGGACTGCAGTAAAGTGTCTACCGACCCCCCCCCCAAATCTACCATAGAGGACCTGAGATTGGGACTCTCAAACATACCGGTAGGCAGAGTGACAAAACCCGTGTGGAAACCTTCCGTGAACCCATCCACCAAAAAAACCCTTGACGTAGGAGAAGGTTGTGCGACCAACCAAAACTCCAACAGCTCCACACTGACCCGGCTCAGTCAGCTGTGCTTGCCCTGCCTGAGAGAGCAGGCTGATTTAGGATGGGTCCTGAAACAACCAGAGCAAATATGCAACAACCGACATTGACTATAATTACAAACTCCGTAATTAAAATTGTTACAAATCTGCGACTTCCCCAGTACTGAACAGGCCAGCCCAGCTTGTCCACAGTGGCAGCCTGTGCCGGGGTTGGCAGAGCACTGGGGAAACCCTTTAAGTGCCCGGGAGAACAGGGAACTCAGTATTGGGGCACCATGAGATGACAACTGGCAAGTGGCGCAGACAGGCGACCTTAAACCGGCAAAATGACGGCAAAAGAGCTCAGTGTCCACACTACTCCAGTTAGTGACCACCCGATGCTGAGAAAACATGGCCGTAGCTTTAGCAGAAAATGAACGATGATAATCCTAAAAAGCCGTTCCCCCAAGTTTGTGACCCAACTCCACCACCGCATACAAGTAATGATCCAACTCCTCCCTCCTTTGGGGACTCATCGAGCAAACAATATCCCTGAACATACTGAAAGCCAGCACAAACTCGGGGATAGAGAGCTTGCGGTTCAACCTGTGGTCCCTGCACTTGATGATAACTGACACATCGCTGCAAGTGTAAGACTTATTGTCAGCAACATCATGAGCAGCAATCAACAAGGAAGCCAGATTGACATCCTTACCCTCCAAAATATCCCTCAACTCCTGCCGCAACCCCAGAAGCTGCCAGATCCACAGGGGTCGGACTAGGATTGGACTCCAGCACCTTCACCCTGGCCCGTAATTCCTGAAAAGAACCCGCCAATGAGCTAAGGGTAGCCTGGATCCGAGAAAGAGAAGTTGAAACTGTACGCAGGGTGGCCTGCTCCACGCCAGAACCTGAAGAGGTAGGAAATAACAGTCTAAAAAGTTCCGCCTTGCAGGCTGATGCCGAGAAAGAGATCCCCCTAAGACGCAATTCCGCCATCAATCTCGGGACAGTCCAGGTCCTCATTGAAGGCGAGCTGCCCTGATCCGAACCCCTGGCAGGGGAAGGGGAAATGGAAGCAAAATCATTTATCTGCTGCCTGCGACATATCCTAAATGAACAAAATAGAACGCAAGCATGAAAAAAACAACCAACAACCACCTATTGATCCCTCCACCGCCCACCATCTGAGCCCAAGAACCCCCCCTAACCGTGACCCCCCAAGACCTGTACCCCCTAACCTGCTGGAGGCCTAGAAAACCTACGATCCGTAGGTCACTTAAAAACGAATACTCAGGTCTCCTGAACCTGAAAGCGTGACCGGTCCCTGAGACTAAAGCAACTAACCCTAAAGACAACAGCCCCACCGTGAGAGGAAAGTCCTCCTTTTAAATAACAGGTAAGGAGACTTGCCACCTGCCCAAGCCAATTAAAAATGAACCTCTCAACCCGCTAAACCTAAACCAAGATAGGTACGAGGCGCAGTGGCGAATAACCCACCAAAAACGAGAAGCCAAAAGAACGACAAATCAAAAACCTGACTTACCTTCGAGAAAACTCCAACCCAGACAGAACAAGGCTTGCGTCTGGCCCCTGATGTCTGCCCTACAATAAAATACGAACAGGACTGAAACCACGACAGACTTTAAAAAATGAGCATGAAACGTAAAACAGATGAAACTACGTGACCCTACCTGCGAACCTGAAAACGTTTCAGGTAATGAACGAAAGCTACCCACCAATACATGAACGTGCCCTGATGTGACTAAATGGCTGAGGAGACTTGCCACTGCTCAAGACAATTAAAAACGAACATCTCAAACCGTATGACACCCACAGATGTGGTGGGTGACCCTGCAGTGGCGTGACAACCCACCCCCAACCAACCCTTGGCCTGAGTAACTGACCAGGAAACCTCATCCCACCCCACCCCCCCTCGAGAATCTGACACCCAGCAACCTGCATGCACCCTGAAGTAACCAACACTCGCACCCCAAACGTGTGTGACCCACCCCCCGACACTTACTGCAATGGGGAAAAAAATAGATTAACAGGAAATTGGCAAAACTTGACCAGGCGCTCCAGAAACGAGAACTGACGGACGTATGAATCCCACCTGCAGAGAAAAACATGTTATACGGAACAAAAATCACAAACATAGGCTGCGCAAGAACCTGACCCCCCCCCCCCCCAATCTGACCAAGTGGACCGAGAATGCAGTGCCCACCGAAGTGCCCGCAGTTCCCCCTTTGCCCCTGTGCCAGGACACCCCCAACCCCCCCGCTCATAACCAGACCAACATCAACACGAAAATGAAACCCAGCGACCCCCCCCCCCCCCTACAAAAACATGCCTGACCAGCATCAGGGGCAGACAGGGTCATTCTAAGGCCTATGCCAGGCTTCCCTAAGGTTGCCCCAAATTTACATCTAAGTCATGAAATAGTGCTGCCCACCTATTTCCAGGAAGACAGACAAGAGTTCAGCCCACTGGACGTGGGCGTAACTCTAAAAAGGTACATGAAAGCGACCTCTGGCGTCAGGGTCTAGGACTTCATGTTCATAATGCCAGACGGTGTATGCAAGGGATACAAAGCCTCAAGCAGGATTATCCCCAACTGGCTGGTAAAGACCATCACCATTGGCATGCAAGGATAAGGGGTTGGCACCTTCAGAGAGGATAACTACTCATTCAACGAGGAGCATTTCAACGTCATGTGGGATATCGCCAGAAATCATATGCAAGGCAGCAACCAGGTCGTCCATGCACACGTTTGTCTTTCACTACCGTATTGATGCGTCAATGTTGACTACAGTGGAGTTTGGCAAAACTATTATTTCTGTGGCCGGCGGCCATAATTAAACTGATAATTGCAGCATTCCACCTGTAAAAAAAAATTGTAAGTTCTATTTTGTATGTATTGCATGCTGCCGTCACTGTGCATACAGCACTAGTAATGTGTTTGTTACATGTTTTGCATTCTTTCAAGTCCTGATTAGAATTAGTCTGCCTATGTTATGCCCCTTGTTACCATAAACGTACAATTGTTATAATAATGTGATACCTACGTAATCATGTGTATAAAAACCTTCAATTGTGTCATAATGAAGCAGAACAGTTATTTGGAAAGATGCGGAGCGTATATTTTGTGTCTGTTCCCTACTGCAGTAGTTATTAATAATTTGGAAGCACTAATCAATATGAGGATAGGTGTTACCTATCTATAAATTTCCATGTCAGGATGGAAAACTTTTCCTAGGAGGGGATATACAGGTGACCCTGAGAATCCAAAACAAGGAACTTGAGACGATCTGTGAATTTCTGATAATCAGCTGGCTGAGGTAAGTCTTTTGCTTACATTTGAGTTATCAGACTTCCTCGATCGGTAAGTTATATCTAGTTGTATCTAGTTATTTCCCAGAGGGGGCTGACATGGAGCTGTCAGGAAAACTGAAAATTTTACTTCAAATTCTTGCTGCAATTTTCCTTTTCTGATGAGCTCCATGTGAGCGCACGCTCCCACCCTATGGACAAAGTTCTAGTTACGTAACGTTGTTCAGAGCATGGAGGACAAATTTATGAGTTAGGTCCTGATAGCATGGGGGTGGGCGGGGCCTTACTCGGAGGTGGAAAGGAAAATTGTGGTAAGTATTTGATATTCAAATTTTCGTTTTTTGTGTGGGCTGTGCATTAAGTCAAAACCATCATTAGCTAAAGCCTGAGCAGAGCAATTCCCGCTAAATGCCCTACAAGTTTGGGATTTGTCTGAACAAATCAGATCACAGATCAGCTCATTCCTAATAATTATGGCTTATAAGTACACAAAGACTGTATATCCAGGGGTACATATGGACTTTGGTATGTGCATAAATAAACCACTATATCGCCTTCATCAGGACACCCACATTGAGACATGGATTGTTGTCAGATTGCAGTCCTCAGGTTCTTGCAACAGCTGACATGGCAAACAGGTGACTGAAATAAACTG
This sequence comes from Lithobates pipiens, assembly GCF_037356315.1. Lineage (NCBI taxonomy): Eukaryota > Metazoa > Chordata > Amphibia > Anura > Ranidae > Lithobates > Lithobates pipiens. Next base: position 256,498,837 of record NW_027507748.1, on the reverse strand, counting down.
CCAAATCAACAAGTGGAAGTGAAGTCTGTGAACCAAGCAACAGTCAGGAAAGAAAACATACAAGTAAAGATGTTGGGTGGTCGCAAACAATTATAGACACGTAGGCTAGAAAAGATTTTTATTTCCCATATACCGTAATCAACATGGTGTGCTATAGTTTTAAAATTATTTATAATAAAGGTGTGCAAAAATATTTTCACTGAGACACAAGCTAGAGTCTGCCACATTTCCATGATCAGTGCTTTTTATTGCATGCAATTTAGAATTAGCATACACAGGAATCATGATAAAATACTGTAAATACCAATGTTTAACCAGTACACATATTAATAACAGTATGCATATTATGGCTGCTAAAGACAGTTTTAATAGCTTTGCAGTCCAAAGTCAATAGCAGTTTGGTCACTGGCTTCATGTAGTATAAGATGGTAGAATCTAATTCTGCACATCTCCAGGAAATACTCTGCTAGTAATCCCTCTAGCAGAGGTTTTAAACATTTGATTTAGTTGAAATTGATCAAGTTACACAAGTGGCATAAATAATGTAAAGATTCAGTGTTTGATTTACAAAAGCAACATTAGGCAATTTTTTTTTCCAGGTCTTTGAAAAGTCATATTTTCTCTGAAAAGATAGCAAGTTTAAAAATTTCATGGACAGCTTTACAGACTTTTGAAAGTCACCAGTGCTATTATATGGACTCCATTTAGTTTTGTTTCCATTATCACAATGGAAAGTCATGCTTGTGAGATTTGTGCAAAACTTTCAGCTATGGCAGGTACACCAAAGATTAAACCTGTAGCTGCATTTATGAAGATTGCGATACAGTTGGAATTCATTATCCAGACAGTGGAATGTCATCAACACAATTCATTGTCATATGAATTTTGTTCCTTTTTGGGTGAAATGCAGCACATACTGCTGTTCCGAACCATGCATTACCAATCAGTTATTTTGACATGGTCCAAAATGATGGTGTCCTGAAGCTCGCTGACAAGTCTGTAGGTTCAAAGGAATGGAGCATTGTTGTAGGCAACCGCTCACGTGCAATTCTTACAGTGCTGTTTGGATTTCTGTCTGGAACATGCTGCCAAACATTGCCTGGAAATGATACAATGACAAGTAGAATGAATACGTTTGAAGAAAACAAACAATTTGACACACAAATACAATACCACACCTAGTAATTGTGTGCTAAAACTTCCAGGCTCCCAACTGTCCCTTATTTGGGGGGACTGTCCCTCTTTTGTAAAAACGTTATCTCTTTCCTCTTCATTTGTTTGTACACTTTCAAAATTGTTGCATTTGTTTCAAAAGCCAGGATAAGAGTCCATTCACACAGGGGCAACTTTGGATCCGTCTTGAAGTCGCCCCACGTTGCCTCAAGTCGTGCAACATGATAAAATCAATGTAAGTGAATGAGAGCCGTCTTAATGGTACACTACTGAAGTCGCTCCGACTTCAGAAAAGGTTCCTGTACTACTTCAATCTGACTTCTAGTCAACTTGTACCCATTGATTTCAATGGAAGTTGCCTCCAAGTCGGATCCCCTGTCTTAACTGAAGCAACTTTCCAGGAAGTAAAAATAGTTTTCTAGGCAAACCCCTCCCTCCCACAGAGCTGATTATTATGTGATTGGCCACTGGCAAAATCCCCTGTCCTGGAGGCAACTTCTAGTTGCCTTGTAAGTTACCGTGTCCAAGTTGCCTCCCAAAGTCTCACTGGAAGTTATGTTGCCCCTGTGTGAATGGACTCGTAGTGCTTAAAAAAAAAAACCCTTGTGGTTTTAACCAATCATTTTTTTTTGTGTATTAATTCTCCATGCATGTAATGGGGGTGTGGCAGCAGATGTGCCCCTTGCCTAAATACCAGGTGTCCCTCTTTCTCATCTCAGAAAGTTAGGGGGTATGCTAAGGCCATTTATCCAACATTTTCAGTATTCTATTATTAGTTAAAGTGATATGGCTGGAATGTCAAATTAGTATTGTTTAGTGCCCTTTAAATAATTAGCTTTATCTCTGAACAACTACTTGTGTCTGAAAATATAACTAAATACTGCAGTGGAGTGAAGAGGGATTAGAACACATATCAGTTTTTCTTTGCTGTCATCCTCTTACTTTGTTGTCCCCAGCGGTGCCCCCCCCCCCTTACATCATGTGTCCCCAGGGGTGCCCCTCCTTACATCAGATGTCCTAGTAGTATCCTAGTAGTGGTATCTCCGCAGCCATTACAGAACAGAGGCCAAGGGGGAACAAAATAGAGGTGGAGCCGGCCATGTGGTTACAATAGTACCAATGCCCACCCTCCGCCTCTTTCCATAACAGACCAGCAGCGCGGCTGAGGGTGGCGAAGTGGGGCGGGGGTGGGCGGCACCACAGCAGCTCAATTTCTATTGTAGCCACCCAGCCGTGCTCTCCTTTTTCTGGTCTTCCTAAAAATGGCGGCTGGCGGAGACATTGTCTCCACCAGCCGCGGACCTCTAGTGGCAGCGAAAACTCTGGAAAACCAAATTGGGACATTTCCTGGGAAACAAGGAAAAGAGTCTAAATCTTCCAATGGAGACACTACCTCCAGTGACCATGCTGACAACCAGGGATTCTATCATTTTGATGGAATTTCCTCTCGCCTCCTGTTTTGACCAGGGAATAGGAAGTGAATAAGAATCTCCACAATGGGACATAGATGGCCCATGAAGAAAAAAAGGTGTTGTCCTTAGTTCTACTTAAAGTACAACTGGGCTCTTAAAAAGCTTATATAATAAACCCTAGTGTGAACAGTCTTTGGAGACAATTCTGCTGTTTTTTTTGTTGGTTATACATGTGGGTTCCTGTAAAACTGTGACTATGAGGTTGATTTACTGAAGGCAAATATACTGTGCACTGCAGGTGCATCTGCGCTAGATCTGAGGGAAATTCTGAAATGAGGGAAACCTCTGCTGATTTCTATCATTCAGTCATGTGCAAGCAAAAATGCTGCTTTTTTTACTTTCCTTGCATGTTCCCCAGATCTAGAGCAGCTACACTTGCAGTGCACAGACTATTTGCATTTAGTAAATCAACCCCAAAGTGTTCTTTATTCCACTTTCACACTGAGGGCAGGTTTTAAATCTTGCGGGTACAGCTGAACGATTTCAAACTGGCATTTCAGTTTGACTTCGGGGGGGGGGGGGGGGGGGGGGGGATTTTGTGGGTTTATGCACAAGTGTCTATTCAAATCGACCCGAAGTCACCAAAAGTAGTGCAGGAACTACTTTTGGGAATCCGGGACACGCTGATTCGGATTGGTGCCATTGCTAGCAATAGGCGGCGATTTAACATGCAATTTGACATGTCAAATCACATTTGACAAAACGGCCTGATGTGAACGAAGGCTTAATGTAGGGTTGCCACCTGTTCGGGATTCACCCAGACAGTTCGGGTTTTGAATCATGTGGCCTGGGTTTCAGTCCACCTGAAACCTGGACACAGTATTCAGACAGGAATGTGGCTCAGAACAGGGCCTGATAGGAGGGTGAGGGGGAAGGGGCGGACTGACCATTCAGCCAATCGGGCACTGCCCGAGGGCCCCGGGCCACTAGGGGGCCCCATCAGGGTTGCCAGCCTCAGTAAAACCAGGAAGAGTATGTAAAGATCTGTGGTTTTTTTTTTACATCTGTCTCTGAAATATCCCTTACCGACATCCTTTTGGTCTAAAAATCCTGAGATTATAGCTGCCCCACCTCTCCAGTACCTTCTCAGCCAATAGAAACATGTCTGTGTATACTGTGTGAACATATATGTGTATACTGTGTGATTGTATATTGTGTGTGTATACTGTGTGGCCCTATAATCTCTGATTGCCTGGGGGCCCCATGAGTTGTCACTCCGCCCCTGGTGAGGGGGCACTATGCACGCCACAATACTATCTTCTTTGGAGCGCCCAAAGGTGTCCCAGGTCTGTTACTATCAAGTAGTTTATGCCAAAAAAAATAAATACATTTTTGCTGTGCACCACTAAAGTGTTTGGCTTTGGCTTGAAAAAAAAGTGGAAACCCTAGCTTAATGTTCCAAATTGAGACACACTGTGAAATGCACTATACAGTGCCTTTAAAAAGTATTCATACCCCTTGAAATTTTCCACATTTTGTCATGTTACAACCAAAAGCTAGGTTTATTATAATTATTATTATATTATTATTATTATTATTATTTTAGATTTTATGTGATAGACCAGTGGTCATCAACCCTGTTCTCAGGGCCCACTAACAGGCCAGGTTTTATGTATTACCTTGGAGAGATGCAGACTAGAATATTGCAATCACTGAGCAGTAAATGATATCACCTGTGATGTATTTCAGTTATCTTGCAACCATAGTAGCACATAACTGTGTCTCTACCAGTTTTGCACATCTAAAGAGTGACATTTTTGCCCATTCTTCTTTGCAAAATAGCTCAAGCTCTGTCAGATTGGATGGAGAGCGTCTGTGAACAGCAATTTTCAAGTCTTGCCACAGATTCTCAATTGGATTTAGGTCTGGACTTTGGCTGGGCCATTCTAACACATGAACATGAATATGAATATCGAAAACCATCCCATTGTAGCTCTGGCTGCATGTTTAGGGTCCTTGTTCTGCTGGAAGGTGAACTTCCGCCCCAGTCTCAAGTCTTTTGCAGACTTCCTTCTAAGACTGTCCTGTATTTGGCTCCATCCATCTTCCCATCAACTTTGACCAGGTTCCCTGTCGCTGCTGAAAAACATCCCCACAACATGATGCTGCCACTAACATGTTTCACGGTGGGGATGGGTGATGTGCAATGTTAGTTTTCCGCCACACATAATGTTTTGCTTTTAGGCCAAAAAGTTCAATTTTGGTCTCATCTGACCAGAGCACCTTCTTCCACATGTTTGCTGTGTCCCCCACATGGCTTCTCGCAAACTGCAAATGGGACTTCTTATGACTTTCTTTCAATGATTGCTTTCTTCTTGACACTCTTCCATAAAGGCCAGATTTGTGGAGAGCACGATCTCTGCAGCTTCTCCAGAGTCACCATGGGTCTCTAAGCTGCTTCTTTGGTTAATGTTCTCCTTGCCCAGCCTGTTAGCTTAGGTGGACAGCCATGTCTTGGTAGGTTTGCAGTTGTGCCATACTCGTTCCATTTTAATATGATGAATTGAACAGGGCTCTGTGATATAGCCAAAGCTTGGGATATTTTTTTGTAACCTAACCCTGCTTAAAATTTTTCCACAACTTTATCTCTGACCTTTCTGGTGTTTTTCTTGGCCTTCATGATACTGTTTGTTCAACAAAACATCTGAGGGCTTGACAGAACAGCTGTATTTATACTGCAATTTAATTACACACAGGTGGACTCTATTTACTAATTAGGTGAAGGCAATTGGTTCCACTAGATTTTAGTTAGGGGTTTCAAAGTAAAGGGGGCTGAATACAAACACACGCCATGTTTTCAGATATTTATTTGTAAAACATTTGGAAAACTATTTATAATTTTCCTTCCACTTCACAATTATGCACCACTTTGTGTTGGTCTATCACATAAAATTCCAATAAAATACATTTACGTTTTTGGTTGTAATATGATTAAATGTGGAAAATTTCAAGGGGCATGAATACTTTTTCAAGGCACTGTATTATATCCAATGTTGAAGCTATGTGATGTCATTGTTTCATTATGGTAATTAGACTTCATGGATTCTTTTACAGTATAAAAATCACTTTGGAAACTAGAATTTTCAGAAGGCTTTCAGTGCCAATCTACATTATTCGCCAAACAAAAATGTTCCTTTAAATAAACCTCTATTTCCTAATGTAAAAATACATCTTATTATTTTTACAGTTCTGCACCAATTTTTTGTCATAATAATGGTGTGGTACATTTCCCAACAAAAATTTACCATACCATATAAGCAAAATGGAAATAAATAGAAAATATGCACTCAAGAACACTAATTAGATACATAATTACAAATTCTTTATTTTATAGAAAAAGAAAAAAGGGCCTTTTAATTTTCACCATAAGACCAACAGTTCATCTGAACTCGCACATTTTCAAAGCTGCATTTCAGTCCGACTTGGGGGTGGGGGGCGACTTGAAAGACATCTGTGCGGGAACTACTTTTGGAAATAAGTCGGCGTCGCACCAATTGGGATGCTCTTATTGCCAGCAATAGGCTCTGATTTGACATGTGATTTGACCTGTCGCAATGATGTGAACGGGGGCTAAAACCTGCAAATTTGATTAACCCACCACATTCAAACAGTCACTGTTCTTAAAGTGTAATTAAAGCGGAACTTTACCCGTAACAGTTTGATAACAATAAATGTTCTTTAACAAAAGAACATATATTTTCCTTTAATAATTATGCTAACAAAATTAGTGTGTGCTCAATTGACTCCACCATAGCTCCTGTTTCTTTTCGCTGGAGGTTGCCATTTTGTTGAAGCCCAGAGCAGTGACTTCCTTATTGAAAACCCTTCTCCATGGCCTTAAAAGCTACTATATATGTCACTTTCTGTATTAAAAATATATATACACTTTAGTGGCGACCAGTGGACGGGGGGGGGGGGTGGCAAACACTACGCCAACCCCCCCGGTCAGTCGGTAGTACTTACCCCATCATCATCCGTTTCCTCCCTCCTCAGCGGCCAATTGGGAGTCTTCTCTTTTCAGTCAATCAGAAAACGGGTCTCAAACCCACTTCTTTTGGGCTGGATTGGGGATCAGTGTGTTTTAACAGCAAATATTCATTCACTATTGTATCACACCTGGGTGGGCTCTGTTCGCATTCTCCTCATCCTGAGCCCATCCTATTTTGAAGCCTATTAGTGCCTCTGGCTCTAATCAGGTGCTTAACAAAAAAAAAACATTGTTGTAATTTATGCGCCCTGTGCCCTGAATCTATCTATTGCATATAGGGGGTGGCCTAGAGAGAGGGGGCGGCGCCCGGGCACCGCTAATGGATGGGCCGCCCCGGTACACATTCAGCCTTGATGGTATTTCTTAGTAGAATTGTTATCAGTGCCGATACTAAAGCATTTGCACAAGTACTGTGTGATTTGAGGCCATACAAATAAATGGGCTCAAATCATACTGCAGAGTCACATGTGATTTGAAAAGTAATGTAGGGGGATTTCTGTCCAATTCCTGCACCACTAGTGTGAACCCAGGCTTGTCATAGTGACTTTAGCCTGGGTTGCAGGAATCCGCATGTGATTCAGACAGGAATTTCACTGCATTCCTGTTCAAATCACATGTGATTCTTTGCAGTGCAATTTTAGCCCATTAATATTGTATGGGTTTAAATTGCACTGCAAAAGGTATTGATATTGGCTAGTATTTGAGCACAAGTATTGCTGTTCATGCGTGCCGGTACATGCCTATTTCTTAGCTCAGTTGAGCGGAAGGCTGAGAGAAGCTTTAGGCCTCAGGCACACTAGATAACCTAAAAAATGCCAGAGCTGCAAGCATGAGAAAAATGGAGTTAAAAACGTGCATTTTGCCACATTTGTATCATGGGTTTATGTGCGTTTTTGAGCTTTTTTCAAACATTTTTCACTACCAAATGACCACAATGAATTGCCATGACGTCCCATGTTGAACTTCCAGTGACCAGTATGAGAAAGTGAGAGCAATAACACCAAATTTAATACACCTGCTACCAATTCACACCCTAGAACTTTGTAACACTGAGACACTGGGGAGAGAACATGGCTAATTGGACCCAATTTGGACATTTTCACTTAGGGCTTTTGAATCAAAAACTGTTTCTGTCAGAAACCATAAATCAGATCGAGGCAGAAGTACAGTTAAATCACACTAATAATTAATAATAAAAGTAAATGGAACAAACGTAGTCAAAACATAGCCAAAGTTGGGTAACCGGAACGGATAGTCAGACAAGCCAGAAAGTCAGGAAGCCAGGGATCAGCGCAGTGGAACAGCAAGCAGGATCTTGAACCAGAAGGAATGTCAACCAAGCAAGTCTTTAACAGGCACGCAGAAGTCTCTGTGATGTTGACCAGGCAAAGGCAGAGATCATCTAGGCTGGATGGCTTAAGTAAGCAGGACTGACGAGCAGAATATCATCAACAGGTCAGTCACTGTGGAGATATAGGAGCTGGCAATTAACCGACAGCTGAGCGGCCAACTCACAGAAGGAAGGGCTGGGCCCAGCCCTGACAGTACCCCCTCCTCAACGACACCCCCCCCCCCCCGAAGGACCATCAGGCTTGAGGGGAAAATGTCTATGGAAATCACGGAGGAGGCCAGGGGCATGTATGTCTGACGAAGAGATCCAAGAGCGTTCCTCCAGACCGTACCCTTTCCAATGCACCAGGGACTGTATGGACCCATGAAACCTATGGGAGTCAACAGTGGACTACTTCATACTCCTCATGGTTCTCAACCTGTACAGGGTGAGGACGTGGCACCAAGGTGGTAAAGCGGTTGCAGACCAAAGGTTTTAATGAGACATGGAATACATTTGACGCATATACGCATATTAGAAAGAAGGTTTAAAGCATAAGCCACTGGGTTAATCCTGTGGAGAATATGGAAAGTCCCAATAAACTAAGGTGCAAGCTTCACAGAGGGAACACGGAATCAGAGTTTGCGAGAGGACAGCCAGACCCTGTCCCCAACCTCGTAGGAAAGCGCAGGAAGGCATCTCCAGTTAGCATGTCTGTACCTATCATTGGCATGTTGCAAAGCCTCCTGGACTTGTGTCCAAGGGAAACGAAGACCACAGAGTTGCTCCTCTAACGCAGGAATGCTCTGCGGAACAAATGAGTTAGGCAATATGGAAGGTTTCTAAAGCCGCGTACACACGGGGCGGACTGTCTGGCCAACTTAGTCCGTCAGACAATCCGACGGACAGTCCGTCATACTTTCGAATGAACGGACTTGCCCACACACGGCACTTTTTGAGCAGACTAATACGGCATGCTAAGTCTGCCATACTATGCGCCCTACTTTTGAAATGAACGGACTCGCCCACACACGCGGAGGAAAGTCTGCTCATTTCGAGCGCGTCTCCAGCTAGGCGGGGCCCGCGAAGGAGACGTCGCTGACCCCGCCGCCTGGAATGGACTTAAAGGGGAACCCCAACGCCAAAAAAAATCGGTGTGGGGGTCCCCCCCAAGTCCACAACAGAGCCTTGCCCGAGCACGCTACCCGGCCGGCCAGGAAAGGGGGGCGAGCGAACGCCCCCCCTCCTGAGCCGTACCAGGCCGCGTGCCCTCAACATGGGGGGGTGCCTTGGGGAAGGGGGGGGCGCGCGGCCCCCCCCACCCCAAAGCACCTTGTCCCCATGTTGATGAGGACAAGGGCCTCTTCCCGACAACCCATGTGACCAACCCATGTGACATAAAGCCATGTGACACCGCCCCATTGTCCCTATATAAGTGGCCGCGCAGTGCGTCCCTGGCATTCCGGCCGGAGAGATCGTCGAGGCAACATATCCTGGAGAAGAAGAAGAAGAACGGAAGGCGGCGGCGACAGAAGAACCGAAGAGGGGGACAAGACCCCCAAAGTCGGGAGAAGAGGCCGGCGGCGAGGAAGAAAGCCGGACTCCTCCGCTAGCAAAAGAGCTACAAGAAGATAGCGGAGGAGTCCGGCGAGAAGACCCCCGAAGACGGAATACCCCCGGAGCTGTGCAATAAAATATTTTAACCCTGTGTTGTTTTTTTTGTACTTTTTTTCCACAGGTGAATGGGTAGGGGTACCGGGGGCCCCCTTATTAACCACTTTCAGACCGGACCATTTTGCTGGTAAATGACCAGAGGTCTTTTTACACTTTGGCACTGCGCTGCTTTAACTGGTAATTGCGCGGTCATGCAATGTTGTACCCAAACAAAATTTGCGTCCTTTTCTTCTCACAAATAGAGCTTTCTTTTGATGGTATTTGATTGCCTCTGCGATTTTTATTTTTTGCGATATAAACGTAAAAAGACCGCAAATTTTGAAAAAAAATGATATTTTCTACTTTTTGTTATTAGAAAAATCCAATAAACTCAATTTTAGTCATACATTTAGGCCAAAATGTATTCAGCCACATGTCTTTGGTAAAAAAAAGTCAATAATTGTATATTTATTGGTTTGCGCAAAAGTTGTCACATCTACAAACTAAGGTACGTTTTCTGGAATTTACACAGCTTTTAGTTTACGACTGCCTATCTCATTTCTTGAGGTGCTAAATTGGCAGGGCAGTACAAAACCCCCCCAAATGACCCCATTTTGGAAAGTAGACCCCCTAAGGAAATTGATAAGAGGCCTGTTGAGCCCATTGAATATTTTATTTTTTTGCCTCAAGCGATTGAATAATGACAAAAAAAAATTTTTTTTTTTTTTTTACACAAAGTTGTCACTAAATGATATATTGCTCACACATGCTATGGGCATATGTGAAATGACACCCCAAAATAAATTCTGCTGCTTCTCCTGAGTACGGGGATACCACATATGTGGGACTTTTTGGGAGCCTAGCCGCGTACGGGGCCCCGAAAACCAAGCACCGCCTTCAGGCTTTCTAAGGGCGTAAATTTTTGAGTTCACTTCTCACTACCTATTACAGTTTTGAAGGCCATAAAATGCCAAGATGGCACAAAACCCCCACAAATGACCCCATTTTAGAAAGTAGACACCCCAAGCTATTTGCTGAGAGGCATGTTGAGTTCATGGAATATTTTATATTTTGCCACAAGTTGCGGGAAAATTACAAACTTTTTTTTTTTTTTTTTTTTCACAAAGTTGTCACTAAATGATATATTGCTCATGCATGCCATGGGCATATGTGAAATGACACCCCAAAATAAATTCTGCTGCTTCTCCTGAGTACGGGGATACCACATATGTGGGACTTTTTGGGAGCCTAGCCGCGTACGGGGCCCCGAAAACCAAGCACCGCCTTCAGGCTTTCTAAGGGCGTTACAGTTTTGAAGGCCATAAAATGCCAAGATGGCACAAACCCCCCCCAAATGACCCCATTTTGGAAAGTAGACACCCCTAAATTTAGGGGTACACTAGTGAGACTAGGTAATAAATGGCGGGTGCCCTGAAACTATAAAAAAATAACTAACCAACCAGCGTCACCTGTAACAGTTATATGGTGATCACTGGTGAAAGGGTTAACTAGGGGGCAATCAGGGGGCTTTATGCGGTAGTATATGGGGGTCCCTGGCGCTATAAAAAGCTGCGGCGAACCTAAATACCTACCTGCCTAACTAGCGTCACCTGTGACACTAATACAGCGATCAGAAAAACGATCGCTTATTAGGCTGGGTTCACACTGGAGCGATACGGGAACGCCACGAATGCGCGGCGGGTTCCCGCATCGCATGCCTCCCGGCGGCAGTTCACACTGCCCTATGCGAACTGCTGGGAGTGTCAGTGAAATGTTAATGACACCCCCAGATCAGTTCGCATATCGCAGTGCGATCTGCAAACTTGGATCGCATGGTGTGAACACCCATGCGATCCGATTCTGCTGCGGACCAAAAAAAGGGTCCCGTGCGAGTTTGCGGCGGGTGCGACACGAATTCAGCCATACTATCTGTATAGCTGAACTCGAATCGCACAGAGATCGGATGTGATTTGCACTGCAGTGCGGTGCGAATCACATCCGTTCTCATAAACCGCTGCAATGTGAACCCAGCCTTAGTGACACTGGCGACGGGGGGTGATCACGGGGTTAAACCTTTATTGGGGGGGTTAGGGGGGTACCTTAGAACTAAAGGGGGCTAACCCTAACTGCCCTAACAGTTATTACAGTCACAAATGACACCCGCCGGGTGATCAGGGGGTTAAACCTTTATTAGGTAATAAATGGCGGGTGCCCTGAAACTATAAAAAAATAACTAACCAACCAGCGTCACCTGTAACAGTTATATGGTGATCACTGGTGAAAGGGTTAACTAGGGGGCAATCAGGGGGCTTTATGCGGTAGTATATGGGGGTCCCTGGCGCTATAAAAAGCTGCGGCGAACCTAAATACCTACCTGCCTAACTAGCGTCACCTGTGACACTAATACGGCGATCAGAAAAATGATCGCTTATTAGGCTGGGTTCACACTGGAGCGATGCGGAAACGCCGCGAATCCGCGGCGGGTTCCCGCATCGCATGCCTCCCGGCGGCAGTTCACACTGCCCTATGCGGACTGCTGGGAGTGTCAGTGAAATGTTACTGACACCCCCAGATCAGTTCGCATATCGCAGTGCGATCTGCAAACTCAGATCGCATGGTGTGAACACCCATGCGATCCGATTCTGCTGCGGGCCAAAAAAGGGTCCCGTGCGAATTTGCGGCGGGTGCGGCGGGTGTGGCGGGTGCGGCGAATGTTTGAACTCGAATCGCACAGAGATCGGATGTGATTTGCACTGCAGTGCGGTGCGAATCACATTCGTTCTCATAAACCGCTGCAATGTGAACCCAGCCTTAGTGACACTGGCGACGGGGGGTGATCACGGGGTTAAACCTTTATTGGGGGGGTTAGGGGGGTACATTAGAACTAAAGGGGGCTAACCCTAACTGCCCTAACAGTTATTACAGTCACAAATGACACCAATGCAAAAAAAAAAAAAAAAAAATGACATTGGTGTCACTGTGACTGGGGGGCAGGGGTAATTGGGGGGGTGATCGGGGGGTAAAGGGGGGGTGTGAGTGTGCCTGGCATGTTCTACTGTGTGTGTAGAGTGTTGGTGCAACTCACCGATCTGCTCTCCTCCGTGTCGGAACGAAAAATACCGACACGGAGGAGAGAATACATCACTTCCTCTCCTGTGTTTACATTACAGGAGAGGAAGTGATGTCACGGGGGATTCCTATTCGTCGGGAGCGATCGCGTGGGGGTGGCCATGAATGAATGGCTGCCCCCTCGTCCCGGATCGCTCCGGGACGAAAACCGACCGCCGCAGGCACCGGGCGGGGGCCCGAACGGGCCCCCGACCCGCGGGAGGCAAGGGACGTACATGTACGCCAATATGCCTGCCCGTGCCATGCTGTCGACGTACATCGTCGTGCGCCGGTCGGCAACTGGTTAAAGGGGGCTCCCGGATTCCGATAAGCCCCCCGCCCGCAGACCCCGACAACCAACGGCCAGGGTTGTCGGGAAGAGGCCCTTGTCCTCATCAACATGGGGACAAGGCGCTTTGGGGTGGGGGGGCCGCGCGGCCCCCCCTTCCCCAAGGCACCCCCCCCATGTTGAGGGCACGTGGCCTGGTACGCCTCAGGAGGGGGGGGGGCGCTCGCTCGCCCCTTTGCTGGCCGGCCGGGTAGCGTGCTCGGACAAGGGTCTGTTGTGGACTTGGGGGGGGGGGGGCCCCCACGCCGATTTTTTTTCGCCGTTGGGGTTCCCCTTTAAGTCCATACCAGGCGGCGGGGCCAGCGACGTCTCCTTCGCGGGCCCCGCCTACCTGGATACCCGCTCGAAATGAGTGTACTTTTCTCCGGGCGGGAAAAGTCCGCTCATTTTAAAAGTACGGCGGACTGGCACACACACGGGCGGATTGTCCGCCGAAATGCGAGTCCGACGGACTCTATTACGGAAATTCCGAAATACTTAGTCCGCCAGACTGCACGCTGAAAAAGTCCGCTGAAGCCCACACACGAGCAGACTGTCCGCTGAAATGTGTTTCGGCGGACTAAGTAGGCCAGACAGTCCGCCCGTGTGTACGCGGCTTAAGACTAAGAATTTCTAACTTTCTAAGAATCGGTTAACCACCAAAAGGATAATTGTGTTGCCCTGGGAGTTGGGCAACTCCACAATGAAATCCATAAACAGGTGGGTCCAAGGCCTCTCTCCATTGGGTATGGGTTGTAGGAGACCCACTGGAAGGTGTTGTGGAGTTTTACTCTGAGCACACACGGAAAAAGCAGCTATGAAGGCGGCTACATCAGCATGTAGACTAGCCACCAGAATTGTTGAGAAATGGCACAAAAGAGTTGATTCCTCCCAGGGTGACCAGCAGCCATGCTTACCAGACTGGAGCACGGCAGTATGGAGACTCTCAGGGACAAAGCAGCAGTTACAAGGTTTCTCAGGAGGAGCCTGGACCTGAGCAGCAAGAATTTTGTCACCCAAAGGAGAAATGAGACTGGTGCAAACCGAAGCCAGAATACGATCAGGAGGAATCACAGGAGCCGGAACCAACTCTATCTTGGAAGTGGAGGAAAATTGTCCCAACAAAGCGTCAGCCCTTACATTCTTGTCACGAAGAAGTAAGAATGATAAAATGTAATTGAAACTTGACAAGAGCCCATCGCGCCCTTCTGGGAGAGAGGCGCTTAGCCTCAAACAATAATGTGACCTTCTTATGGTCAGTAAAAATGAGAACCAGCACAGTGGTACCTTCGAGGAGATGTCTTCATTCTTTCAGGGTTAAAATAATTGCTAACAGCTCTCTGTCTCCAATCTCGTAATTGCATTTCGCAGGTGACAATTTCTTGGAAAACTAGCCACAAGGATGCATAGCACTCTCAGAGGTAGGACGTTGAGATAGAAAGGCGCCAACTCCAGTCTCTGAAGCATCAACCTCATGGATAAAGGGATGTGCCAACACATGAGCAGAAACAAAGGCAGCCTTGAGACTCTCAAAGGCCTTAATGGACTCCGAAGAGCAAATCTGTGAGTTGCTGTCCTCTCTGATCATATCAGTCAGGGGTTTGACCATAGACGAGAAGTTATGAATAAACTTCAGATAACTGGCAAAGCCAAGAAAATGTTGCAGAGGATGTAACTCCATGGGTCAAGGCCACTGTAGAACTGCTGAAAGTTTCTCTGGGTCCATCGAAAAACCAGCAGTGGAAATGACATAACCCATGAACTTAACCTGTTCACGATGGAACTTTCACTTCTCCAATTTACAATAGAGATTATTCTCTCTTAGTTTCTGAAGCACACGACAGACATCTGTGTGGTGGCTCTCCATGGACTTGGAAAATATGAGGATATCGCTGAGATAAACCACCACACATAACTGCAGCAAATCTCAGAGGACATTGTTAATAAATTCCTGGAAAACTGCCGGAGGGTTACAAAGGCCAAATGGCATTACAAGGTACTCATAATGGCCTGTTCTGGTATTAAACCCAGTATCCCATTTGTCGCCCCTTCTTAATCCTCACAAGATTGTATGCCTCTCTAAAATCAAGCTTTGTGAGAACGGTTGCTCCCTTAAGGCGGTCAAATAACGCCTGCAACATACTTCTCCATGGCCTTATCCTCCGAGACTGACAAAGGGTAAACCCGGCCATGAGGGGGTATGGCACCAGGTTGAAGGTCAATTGCGCAATCATACAACCGGTGTGGAGGCAAACTACCAGCTTGACCTATGTCAAAAACATTGCTAAAATCGCAGTACTCCTCCAGCAGGGAGGAGAGTGAAGAGGTGCACAGGACCTTAGCCACCTTCTGAATGCATGTCTTACTCCATTGTAGCGACCAGGAGAGAATCTCAGCACAAAGCCAATCGAAAGTGGGGTTGTGCCTCTGTAACCAAGGATAACCAATAACCAGCGGAAATTCCGGTGAGGAAATAACTAGAAATTGGATTATCTCATGGTGAAGAGCCCCTACGGCCATGGACAGCGGAGTAGTCTCATGAGTCACATGGGTAGGCTGTAGAGGTCTCCCATCAACAGCCTCAATGGCAAATGGAGTGGCACGCAGCTGCAGCGGAATCGAATACTTTGATACAAAGGCATCAATGAACAGGCCTGCAGCCCCATAGTCGATTAAAGCCCATATCTTGATGGATGACTCAGCCCAAGAAAAGGTAACCGGAACCAGGGGCTTATCCTTCTTGATAACTGGGAATGAAACAACGTCACCTAAGGTCTATCCATGACAGGACCTCAAGGTTCGGGTGTTCCCTGGACAGGTAGGACAAGACTTCAAAAAGTGACCTGTCTGGCCACAATAAAGGCACAATCTCTCCCTGCACCTAAGGGCTCTGTCATCCACAGAGAGACATGTGAAGCCCAAGTGCATGGGTTCACCTTCACTGACAGACTCTGTACCAGGAATTATGGGAGATGAGGGAGGCAAGGGTGGGACTGCAAAGCTTGGAGCCAAAGGTACAGGAGGCTTCGCAAGCACTCCTTGAAGGAAGGTCTCTCGGAGTCTGGAGTCAATAAAAAGGCAAAACGAGATCAACCTCTGACTGCTATCTCATCTTTGATGTTATCCGAGAGACCATGAGAAAAAGCAGCCACGAGGGCCTCATTGTTCCACACAACCTCTGCTGCCAGAGTACGGAAGTCAATGTCGTAATCGGTAACAGTTCTCGTACCCTGTTTTATAAACATGAGGCTTTTGGCAGCAAAAGTGGAACGTGTGGGAACATCAAATACCCTTTAAAGGAAGCCACAAACTCTGGGTAAACTAGGACAACAGGGTTTTTCTCCCATAGAGGGTTTGCCCAGGCAAAGGCTCTCTCAGAAAGCAAAGATATCACAAAACCTACTTTGCTTCTGTCCGTGCAGGAATGCCTTGGGCAGCATCTCAAAGTATATCTAAACCTGGTTGAGAAATCCCCTGTATTGAACTGGATCACCCACAAATCACTGGGGAAGTAGAGCGAAACCAGACATACCTCCAGACATATCTCTTACAGAGGTAATACTCTAGGAGGGTGCCTGCACAGAGACTGGAGCAGCAGCAGGGATGGGCCTGAAACACACTTTGTACCAGAGCAGCCACAGTGGGGAATTCCAGGTTTAGAGGAGAAGACCATGCAATTGAAACAGACCATTGTTAGGCTTCAAAAACGAAAAAAAAACACCAGAGATAGCAGCAACATTAGGAGTAACCAAATCAACAGTTTGGTACATTCTGAGGAAAGAAGAATGCACTAGTGAGCTCCAACATAAAAAGGCCTGGACATCTACAGAAGACAACAGTGGTGGATGATCGCAGGATCCTCTCTATGGTATAGAAAACCCCATTCACAACATCCAATAAAGTGAAGGACAGTGTCCAGGAGGTGGGAGTATCGTTGTCAAAGCCTACAATCGAGAAAATATTTCACGGGAGCAAATACAGAGGGTTCACCACAAGGGGCAAACCATAAACCTGAAGAACAGAAAACCCAGATTAGACTTTGCCAAAAAAACATCTAAAAAAGATAGACCAATTCTAGAAAAGCATTTTTTGGACGGATGAAACTAAGCTTAATTTTTACCAGAATGACAGGAAGAAAAAAGCCTGGAGAAGGCTTGGAACAGCTCACGATCCAAAGCCCACAACATCACTGTAAAACATGGTGGAGGCACTGTGATGGCACGGACATGCATGGCTTCCAGTGGCACTGAGTCATTGGCATTTATTGATGTGACAGAAGACAAAAGCAGCCAGATGAATTCTGCAGTGTTTAGAGATATACCCTCAGCCCAGATTCAGCCAAATGCAGCAAAGTTGATCAGACGGCGCTTCACAGTAGAGATGGACATCGTTCCAAAACACACTGCAAAAGCAACCTAGGATCTTTTAACCACTTCATTTTGCTGGTAAATGACCAGAGGTCTTTTTACACTTTGGCACTGCGCTGCTTTAACTGGTAATTGCGCGGTCATGCAATGTTGTACCCAAACGAAATTTGCGTCCTTTTCTTCCCACAAATAGAGCTTTCTTTTAAAGGTATTTGACTGACTCTGCGATTTTTATTTTTTGCGATATAAACGTAAAAAGACCGCAAATTTTGAAAAAAAATGATATTTTCTACTTTTTGTTATTAGAAAAATCCAATAAACTCAATTTTAGTCATACATTTAGGCCAAAATGTATTCAGCCACATGTCTTTGGTAAAAAAAGTCAATAACTGTATATTTATTGGTTTGCGCAAAAGTTGTCACATCTACAAACTAAGGTACGTTTTCTGGAATTTACGCAGCTTTTAGTTTACGACTGCCTATCTCATTTCTTGAGGTGCTAAAATGGCAGGACAGTACAAAACCCCCCCAAATGACCCCATTTTGGAAAGAAGACCCCCTAAGGAAATTGATAAGTGGCATGTTGAGCCCATTGAATATTTTATTTTTTTGCCTCAAGCGATTGAATAATGACAAAAAAAAAATTTTTTATTTTTTTTTACACAAAGTTGTCACTAAATGATATATTGCTCACGCATGCCATGGGCATATGTGAAATGACACCCCAAAATAAATTCTGCTGCTTCTCCTGAGTATGGGGATACCACATGTGTGGGATTTTTTGGGAGCCTAGCCGCGTACGGGGCCCCGAAAGCCAAGAACCGCCTTCAGGTTTTCTAAGGGCGTAAATATTTGACTTCACTCCTCACTACCTATTACAGTTTTGAAGGCCATAAAATGCCAAGATGGCACAAAACCCCCACAAATGACCCCATTTTAGAAAGTAGACATCCCAAGCTATTTGCTGAGAGGCATGTTGAGTCCATTGAATATTTTATATTTTGCCACAAGTTGCGGGAAAATTACAAACTTTTTTTTTTTTTTTTCACAAAGTTGTCACTAAATGATATATTGCTCACGCATGCCATGGGCATATGTGAAATGACACCCCAAAATAAATTCTGCTGCTTCTCCTGAGTACGGGGATACCACATATGTGGGACTTTTTGGGAGCGTAGCCGCGTACGGGGCCCCAAAAACCAAGCACCGCCTTCAGGCTTTCTAAGGGCGTTACAGTTTTGAAGGCCATAAAATGCCAAGATGGCACAAACCCCCCCCAAATGACCCCATTTTGGAAAGTAGACACCCCTAAATTTAGGGGTACACTAGTGAGACTAGGTAATAAATGGCGGGTGCCCTGAAACTATAAAAAAAAAACTAACCAACCAGCGTCACCTGTAACAGTTATATGGTGATCACTGGTGAAAGGGTTAACTAGGGGGCAATCAGGGGGCTATATGCGGTAGTATATGGGGGACCCTGGCGCTATGAAAAGCTGCGGCGAACCTAAATACCTACCTGCCTAACTAGCGTCACCTGTGACACTAATACAGCGATCAGAAAAACGATCGCTTATTAGGCTGGGTTCACACTGGAGCGATGCGGGAACGCCACGAATCCGCGGCGGGTTCCCGCATCGCATGCCTCCCGGCAGCAGTTCACACTGCCCTATGCGAACTGCTGGGAGTGTCAGTGAAATGTTAATGACACCCCCAGATCAGTTCGCATATCGCAGTGCGATCTGCAAACTCGGATCGCATGGTGTGAACACCCATGCGATCCGATTCTGCTGCGGACCAAAAAAAGGGTCCCGTGCGAGTTTGCGGCGGGTGCAACGCGAATTCAGCCATACTATCTGTATGGCTGAACTCGAATCGCACAGAGATCGGATGTGATTTGCACTGCAGTGCGGTGCGAATCACATCCGTTCTCATAAACCGCTGCAATGTGAACCCAGCCTTAGTGACACTGGCGACGGGGGGTGATCACGGGGTTAAACCTTTATTGGGGGGGTTAGGGGGGTACCTTAGAACTAAAGGGGGCTAACCCTAACTGCCCTAACAGTTATTACAGTCACAAATGACACCCGCCAGGTGATCAGGGGGTTAAACCTTTATTAGGTAATAAATGGCGGGTGCCCTGAAACTATAAAAAAATAACTAACCAACCAGCGTCACCTGTAACAGTTATATGGTGATCACTGGTGAAAGGGTTAACTAGGGGGCTTTATGCGGTAGTATATGGGGGTCCCTGGCGCTATAAAAAGCTGTGGCGAACCTAAATACCTACCTGCCTAACTAGCGTCACCTGTGACACTAATACAGCGATCAGAAAAACGATCGCTTATTAGGCTGGGTTCACACTGGAGCGATGCGGGAATGTTTACATTACAGGAGAGGAAGTGATGTCACGAAGGATTTCCATTCGTCGGGAGCGATCGCGAGGGGGTGGCCATGAATGAATGGCAGCCCCCTCATCCCGGATTGCTCCTGAACGAATACCGACCGCCGCAGGCACCGGGGGGGGGCCCGATCGGGCCCCCCACCCGCGGGAAGGCAGGGACGTACAGGTACGCCCATATGCCTGCCCGTGCCATTCTGTCGACGTACATCGTCGTGCGGCGGTCGGCAAGTGGTTAAAGAAAAGTAAGTGGAATATTCTACAATTGCCAAGTCAATCACCTGATCTTCTCCCAATTGAGCATGCATTTCACTTGCTGAATGTAAAACCGAAGACAGCTGCGGTTAGAGCCTGGCAAACCATCAGAAAAAAGGGAAACCGAGTCTTTGGTAATGTCCATGGATTCCAGACTTCAGGCAGTCATAGCCAGTAAAGGATTCTCAACAAAATATTAAAAATTAACATTTTATTTATGATTATATTAATTTGTCCAATTACATTTGAGCCCCTAAAAATGGGGGGACTGTGTATAAAAATGGTTGCAGTTCCTAAAATTTGTACTTGATATTTATGTTCAACCCCTGGAATTAAAGCTGAACGTCTGCACTTCAAATTCATTTGGATGGTTTCATTTTAACATAACGACCCCAAACAAACCTACAAAGACAACCACTGCCTTGCTAAAGAAGCTGAGGGTAAAGGTGATGGACTGGCCAGGCATGTCTCGGGACCTAAACCCTATTGAGCATCTGTGGGTAGGGATGAGCCGAACACCCCCTGGTTCGGTTTGCAGCAGAACATGGGGAGGGTGCTTTGGGGTAGCCCCCCAAAGCACTGTGTCCCCATGTTTATGGGGACAAGGCCCTCATCTCCACAACCCTTGCTTGGTGGTTGTGGGGGAGGGGGGCTTATCGTAATCTGGAAGCCCCCTTTAACAAGGAGACCCCCAGATCCCGCCCCCCGTGTGGAATGGTAACAGGGTACAAATGTAGTGGTGGAGCGAGAGAAGAAGACTTTGTGGGATATTTTTATTTTTTTATTTTTTAATAAAGGACTTGTCCCAATATTGTCCCAAGCTTGTCATGTCATTTTTACAATTTTCACACTTTTTTTGTGACATGGTAGGGGTACATTTGTACCCGTTACTTTTTATGGCAATAACTTATGGTACTTTTGATTTTAATAGACTTTAATGAGGTTTGCATGTTCAAACAAATTGTTTGCCTGTTCGCATTTTCTGATGCAAACTGAACCGAGGGGTGTTTGGGCCATCCCTACCCACAGATGCTCAATAGGGTTTAGGTCTGGAGCCATGCCTGGCCAGTCCATCACCTTTACCCTCAGCTTCTTTAGCAAGGCAGTGGTTGTCTTGGAGGTTTGTTTGGGGTCGTTTTCATGTTGGCGTACTGCCCTGTGGCCCGGTCTCTGAAGGGAGGGGATCATGCTCTGCTTCAGTATGTCACAGTATATGTTGGCATTCATAGTTCCCTCAATGAATTGTAGCTCACCAGTGCAGGCAGCATTCATACAGCTCCAGACTATGACACTTCTACCACCATGCTTCACTGTAGGCAAGACACACTTGTCTTTGTACTCCTCATCTGGTTGCCACCACACACACTTGACACCAAACAGGCAGTCTTCAAGGGATCCCACATTCATAGAAAAATTAATCGGTTACATCAGCATCAGGTGCTTGGTAGCTGGTGATCCAAGACTGATTCATTTTTATGAAGGTGAGCCGATCAACTGAGTCTGTGGACAGGCGCACTCTGTGATCGGTTACAAAGCCTCCCGCAGCACTGTATGTGCATTCAGAAAGAATGCTGGATGCAGAACAGGCCAGTAGCTCAATTGCATATTGTGTAAGCTCTGGCCATTGATCCATCCTCAACATCCAGTAACCCAGTGGATTTTCGGTTGGAAAGGTCTCAAAGTCTGATATTGCCCCTAGGTATTCCTGCACCATGTAAAGATCAGATTTTGGGGCTGCATCCTAAAGAATTGTCTGAACGCATCGGTCAGATGGCCACCTTCTCCACCGCTCCTTCTGTGACTGACCGAAGCCTCAGCAACACGTTGTCCAGGAGGACCAGGAAATTGCAAACTCCCAGGCTCTGGAAATGCCTTGCACAAACCTTTCTGCAAGGCCTCCCGAAGATGTTTTATCCTCTGCTCCCTCTGCGAAAGCTGGATAAGTTAAACAACCTTACCCTTGTAATGTGGATCATGAGGGGTTGCCAGCCAGTAATGATCCCTCTCCTTGTTATCAGGAATCCGAGGGTCCTTTTGCCGGATCAGGGAGGCCATACAGTGAAGGTTTGCTGAGGCATTGGATCCGGAGTCCTCTGGGTCACTAAGGGGGACAGGATCCACAGCCACCTCCTCCCCGCCACGTACAAATCCATGGGTTTCTGGGGACTGAAAACAATCCCTTGAAGACTGCTGCTGATGCTGAGTGCCAGGCTCCACATCCATGCTGACACAATCCTCCTCCTCTTCCACTTCCTGTGTGATCGGCGGGCTCGTAGGAATACTGTCTGGATAAAGGGGGCCTTGAGAGGAAAGGAAGTCCTCCTCTTTCTCCCTCTGTTCTGTCTGAAGTGCCCTGTCCATTATTGCACGAAGCATGTGCTCCAACAGGAAGACAAGAGGGACAGTATCACTGATGCATGCACTGTCACTACTCACCATCCTCGTTGTCTCCTCAAATGGTGACAGGACAGTGCATGCATCTTTGATCAGTAGCCACTGGCGTGGCGAAAAAAAGTCAAGCTACCCTGACCCTGTCCTGGTGCCATACTCACACAGGTACTCATTGATGGCCCTCTGCAACATATGGAGCTGCTGTAGCATTGCCAACGTTAAGTTACACCTGGTGGGCATGTCCCAAATGAGGCGTTATTTGGCAAGTTGCATGCCTTTTGAAGGTCAGCTAGCTGGGCACTGGCATTATATGACTGGCGGAAATGCCCACAGACTTTCCTGTCCTGCCTCAGGAAATCCTGTAAGGCTGGGTACCTGCAGAAGAACCACTGCACCACCAAATTAAGGATGTGAGCCAAACAGGGAACATGGGTCAAGTGTCCCTGTCGGAGGGCAGAGAGGTGGTTGGTGCCATTGTCGCAAAAACTACCATTCCTGGCTGAAGCTGGCATGGTGTTAATCACCTCTGAGTCTGCCCATGCAGAGCTGACAGAATCTCTGCCCCAGTGTGGCTCCTGTCCCCTATGTTGCACCGCATGGCATCTTTTTGCTTGAGTTCTTGCGTAGCCCCTTGAACGCTTACGAAGCACCTCTGGTTCAGAGGACAAATCTGCAGAGGAAGAGGCCATAGAGGAAGGATAAGAGAAGGGGGTGGAGGAGAGAGGTGTGGCAGAATCTACTAGCATTTTGGATGCATGGTGGTGAAAAAAGCTCCAACAATACTTTACCCTATCATGCATCCTTCCCAGCTGCCAGCGGAGTTACCCAGTGCAACGTGAAAGAAAGGTAATATCCCTGACCATGCCTGCCGGACCCCCCTGAGTCAGAGGTAATATACACCTTACCGCTGACCGCCCTGTCCAACGAGGTCAAGACATTGCCTTCTGCATGCCAGTAGAGAGCCGAAATGGCTTTTCATGAAAAGAAATGGCATTTGGGAACCTGCCACTGAGGTACTGCACATGCCACAAATTCACGAAAGGAGGTAGAGTCTACCAGCAGAAAAGGCAACAGTTGAGGTACTAGCAATTTAGCCAAGCTAGCATTCAGCCGCTGAGCATGTGGATAGTTGGGACTGAATTTCTTTCTACGGTTTAGCAACTGGGCTAGGGAAATTTGCCTGCTACAATCGGATGTTGGTGTAGCGATAGATTGTCTGCAAGTACTTGGCACATCTAATTCTACACTTTCACTCCTCTCAGTGCAGGTTTCTGAGAGGAATGAAGGTATAGTTGGGTTGGAGATCCCAGCTGATGAGGAGCAAGGAGAGGTCCGCCTTGTTCTTTGATGTGGATCTTTTAAGTACTTTTAAGTACTGTTGGCAACGGACTGCATGGGAGGTAGTCATATGTCTGATCAAGCATGTGCTGCCCAAGCGGCTGCTGTTTTGGCCATGCGTGATATGCTTCAGACATATGTTGCAAACAGCAATGGTGTGATGTGCTGCACATGTCTCTAAAAAGGCCCACACCAAAGAAATTTTCAAAATACGCAGGGAGTCAGCAGCGCCCTGCACATGCGAAGCTCTGTGGTGTGATGCAGTCAGGTGGCTGCCCTTAAGCTGGCCCCTGAAGGGCATCCTGCCTTGTTGGAGATGTGCCTCCTCCTCCTCTCTTCTATCAGGTAAACCACCACGTAGAGTCAGTGACCTCATCATCCCCTCCCTCCTCATCACTGGAGTAAACCTGGCAGTATGCTGCAGCTGGGGGAACATGACTGCTAGTTTCTTGTCCTTCTTGGGCACCCCCTCTCTCTGGGCTCATGTTATTGCCTTCCTCAACCTGGGTACCATCATCGGAGTCTTCAAAACGCTGGTCATCCTCCTGCAGCATGTACCCAACACTGTGGTTGAACAGTTTGGTGGACTCCTCCGTGCACAAAGGTGGGGCTAAGGAAGGAGTGACTGATGACATTGAGCCAATGGAATAGGCTACTTTGGCAGCTGCATTGGCAGGCAAACTACTCTGAGCCCGGGTGACAGATAATGAGGAGGATGAGGACAGCTTAGTTATCCACTTTACCAACTCTTCTGCATGTTGTGGATCAACACGGCCAGCTGCCGAAAAAAAGAACAAGCATGCCCCACAGCCACATGATGAGGATGCACCATGTCCACGACCAGAACTGTTGGCCCAGACCAGACCACCGGTGACCGTTAGCATACAGGGGGAAGATAATGACATTGTGTTAATGAATGTTCACAACTGTAAGCTAATTTCTTTGTAATCTTTGTACACTGTTAGGGAATTCCTAAGAAATGTATGATTATATAGCAATGTGAAATCCTAGTTAGATAACTCTAGGATTCATTTAAGAAAGACATTTGCTGTAGAGGTAGTGTAATGTGTATGTTGCTGAAAGAAGGTATAGAAAGGTTAAGAAACTCCCAACATAGACCTCGCAATAAGGATTACAAGGGTGGGAAAGAAAGGAGTGAATGTTTTTGAGTGGCAGGAAAGGCTACTTGGCCAGGGATTGCAAGTTGAAAAAGGATGAGGAGGCATGACTAGAGGGAGAAGAAATGTATGAAACAGAATGTATGTACCATGAAAAAAATTCAGAAGGGTCTGAGGTATTGGACATATAATGTAATGTGGAAATGTATTTAGAGAGTGAGATTAAACCTGAAATAACACTTGTAAAAGGGAAAGAAGTCATCTTTCTGTGTGAGACAGGGGCTTGCAGGACCCTGATTCATCCTCAGGATATGCCTGGAGAAGAAAAAAGGTAAAAGTTTTGTAAAAATCAACGGGTTAATGTGTGAGGAGGATGTTTTAGAAAATTTTCCTATAGAGGACCCACTAACGGGTAAAAAAACCTGCATGTAAAAATGTGATATCTAAACGATGTCTGGTTAACCTGCTGGGAAGGGATTTGTTGCATGCACTTGATATCTTGGTTATACCAGCTAAGGGGGGCTTGAGAGCCCATCATACTTGCAAAAGACATATAGTAAAGGCTAACAACGAGCCTTATCATTGGTATAGCCTGGTTGTATGTACTGCAGGTCCTGAGTGCATGCAACAATCCCTCCTGAACCAAGTGCAAGAAAAAGTTAAAGTGAGGAACTACAACGTCCAGCATCATTCTCACTGTACAATGTATTTTAAACATTCTTCAGGACCTAATATAAATTGTGAAAAGAAATTTTTTAAAAGGGGTTAGAATTACCTTGAAAACCCTGTCAGGAGGGAGACAGCATGGCCACCTGCCTCCTCCCCGATGAGGTATTCAAGCTACACAGAGAAAGAGTCACCTCAGTTAGATAGCTCCATGAATAGGCTGAGGAGTTATAAGTTATTTAAACAGAAAAAATAAAGTCGTTTGTTTTAGGAAATTTACGACATTGTACCTAGCATACTGCTTCTGGAAGGAAAATATCTGTAGATAAATTCAATGCTGTTAATGTAATTAATGTCATGCTTAAAAAGATTTTTACAGTTGTAGGTTTTACATGTTAGACAAGATAATGTATTTCTTTCAGTACAAGTGTAGAAGAGTAGAAAGTATAGCCACCATTTTAGAAATAGCTGTCTGCACGTATGTGCAACAACAACATTAATCACTTTTGTGACAGTTCATCTCAGTACTCTGTACTGAGATGAAAGGGGCATGTTTAGGGAGTTTTGGCTGACAATTTTAGACAGAAACGTGATGAGCTAAGCAGAAAATCTCAGAATACTTTCTTATTCTTAAACATTTGTTGAATTTTTATTTTATTTATAATTCTAAAAAGTTACACCCCATGTGTCAATTACTTGAAGCACTACAGTAGAATGGTATGAGTTGGGAAAGTCTTTAAATGATTGGGTCACACAAAGTATGAAAGGATGCAGAGGTTGGAATGGATCCTGTGGTCAGTAAAAAGCAGGGTAGGGGTATGATCATAGAGTGTCCGGATTCACCCTGTGTTACACCACTGTTTCCTGTTAAGAAGCCACAAGGAGGCTGGAGACTTGTTCTGGACTTACGAGCAATAAATAAAACTGTGGCAGTAGTGCCTCATCCCTCCATGTCCTCCTGAACGACCTCCAGCCTGAGAATGAGTACTTTCTGTTATTGATACAAGTACATTCCTATCTTGCGAAACGAGCAGAAATGCAGAGTGTGATAGATGAAACATGGTTAATAGAAAAGCAAAAGTCAGAACCCAAGGCTGAGAAACAAAAATGGTTGTCAAAAGGGGCAGTACAGATAGAAGGTAGTTATATAAGCATAGATGGTAAACCTATACTTGTACCTCACTGTTTAGATATGTAGTTTTACTGAGTCATGGGCAGGCCCATGTCTCAAATTGGGGATGGTACAAGTTATAATAAGGTGTTCACACCGTATGGGTTTACAAATTACTAAAAAAAAATTGTCTGATCTGTGTGACATGTAACGAATGTCATGTGCAAGGGGCACTGAGAGGCCAATTTCCTGGGCCTCCCTACCCCTTTCACACAATATGTATGAATTTCATTGAACTAAACAAGTGTGAAAATAAGTATTGCCTGGTAATTGTGTTTACCACCCACAGTCTGCAGATACTGTGGAAAGGCATGATGGTACTATAGAAAGTAAACTGAGGAAGCTAATGGAGGAAACTGGAAAAAGACTGGGTTCAGTGTCTACCAATAGCTTTGCTGAGCATGATTATAACCCCCACAGCAAGAGGGTTGACACCTTTTGAGATACTATATGGGAGACCATACTATATTCTACAGCTTAAGCCATTTGCTAGGGAAGATGAGGAAATGGATTGTGAATTTGCAAACTATATGAGAAAACTATTCATGTCGAGTTTTTGTCTCCAAACTCTCTTACAGGGTCAAGATACACCAACAAAACAGGACACGCTAGTCCAACCAAGGGATTGGGTTTGGATCAAAATAATCAAGAGAAAGCAATGGTCAGATCCAAGGTGGGAAAGGCCATATTAGGTACTATTGTCTACACCCACAGCAGTTATAATAGCAGAAAGAGTACCTTGGATACACCTCTCAAATTGCAAGGTAAAAAGTCTAGGGCCAGACCAGGGAATGCCCACAGAGTCTTGAGTGCAAAGTCTGACTTCAAAGGGTGGTGACTCCAATAGGGACCACTTGTCTTTAAACCCAGTGAAGAATAAATGGCACTATACAAACTCATAGGGGTGGCAAAACAGTTCAGGGAAAGACAACTGTTAGAACCAGGGTACTCTACCAAAATATGGACAGACCGATTTCTAATAGCAATAATGATAGTGGGAATCATTAGATCCAAGAGTATTAGTACCAATGCTACAAACACTATGGCCAAAAACAGGGCAAACGAGGGGGTGTGGCCTGTTTGAGAAAAGCTCCCGGCCATCTCCTACCCTACCCGAGATAACCTGCTCCATAGACCGCATGATGCTCTCCTCTCGGAAACAACAAACTGACTCCTTCAACATCTCCCCCGGGTGAAATTCAACGTTTGTTCAGGATACTACAGTTGGGCTCCCCAGATCTCAATATGGCGGAAGCACATGCCTCCCAATCGCTAAACAATGAGTGCGCCACTTAGCCGACTATACCATCAGGCTCTCGGAGCCCGGAGATAGTCCCTAGTGTACCGCTTGCCTTCTCTTCACCCCCGGAGAGGTCACCACAGCTACCACTGACATGTAGAGCGGATGAGGAGTTGAGAGCCATCCTGCGGGCATTGCCAATGAAGTCTGATATGGAGGCTATGATTGGACGAGTAGAGGCAGCCCACCGCAAGGAAATTAATGCACTTAAGCAGGAGGTACATTCCCTGTCTGATAGACTGGTGGTGGGAGAGACCTCCCTATCGGTGTTAGAGCGCAGAGTTACAGACCTGGAAGCGCTCCACCACTCACAAACAGAGAGATTGCTGGGTCTACAGCTCCATATGGAAGAGATGGAGGACAGAAGTCGCAGGAACAACCTGCGGCTTCGTGGCCTCCCTGAAGCTACTGGCCCGACTGACCTGGAAACGACAGTGGCGGATATTTTCCTCAGAGTGGCGGGTGAACAAATACAGGGCTGGCTAGAATTTGACCGGATCCACAGGGCACTGGGTCCAAGGTCCGAAGATCCAGCTAGACCGCGGGATGTGATCTGCCGTCTACACCATTACACCCACAAAGAGATCATAGCCTGCAAGGCATTGGACGTTCGAGACTTAGAGCTGGATGGGGCACCTCTGAAGATCGTACCAGATATCTCCAGGGCTACATTATCCCTGCTGGATCTAGCAAGGTGAAGAGGTGTGACCTATCGCTGGGGTTTCCCTCTCTCTGTCACCTTCAGGAAGGACCAGCGCTCTTTTACACTACGCTCCCCAGATTCGCTACCGGCTCTTTTTACTTTCCTGGAGACAGAGCCAATAGAGAGCCCAAACTGGCTGGTTTATCTCCCTGATTACCATGGTCGCAGGAACCAAGCCACAATGAGGGGAGGCTTGCCCCCCAGACCCCCAAGTAACCGGCGGTGCTCACGTACACCATCCCCGGACGGCCGGGAGGCGTGAGTTGGAGGTATCTTCAGTTTTCTGTTTCCCGGCCACAGCAATTGCTCCCGGTCCCCCTCCTGCTGCCTAGCAGCAGTGTAATGTTCACATAACTCCGTGACTCCCCTGGGTTGGCTGACTTTTTCCCCCATCTGTTGCCCGGACATGGATAGCTGGAAGCCCTTACTTGACGTGCATTCTCTGGCCTGCAAGGGATGTCCGGCTGCACTGGCGCTTAGTGCACCTGAAATTTTTGAGAGTCGCTCCACGGAATGGAACACTGCATTCGGGGATAGATGAGACAGGCTACTTTGTGTTGTGCTCCCGAAGTGATCATGGCCATCCCTCATGCGGGTGGGGCTCCCCCCCGATCTACCACTCTGCACACGGCAAGAGACATCTTGTACCTTCTCTTTGGGAGCATGGGACTTTGCTGTGGGTACCCGGCCATATGTTTTTTTTTTTTTGCACCCCCGCCCCTCCTGACTTCTCTTCACAAAATTTATTGGGACCTCTGCGAACCATAAGTACCACGGTCCTTGCCCTGCGGGTGGGGGGGCTGGGTGGAGGGGGGACTGTCCCTCCCCATGTCTCTTGCTGTTTGTGCGGTTTGGGGGGTGGGGGGTGTGGGGGGGGGGCCATTACTGGCTTCATCTTATGGGACATATTTGTGGTGGTCTCCCCCCCGGCCTGTCCTGCACCCATCCCTGCATTCTGATAACGGGAGGACAGGTGCTAGCTGTGCCGGAGCTGGGGGGCACAAACAGTGGGACAAGGAGTTTCACGAGGCATGGAGGGGACATTGGGAGTGTATGATCTGATAGTATGCTGCTTTTAGTCATGTGTATGGCCGGGTATATATAAATAATTAAATGAACATGTTGTCCCACTGGGTACTCACCCCAGACCAATAGGGCTGTACACCTTATGTTAACAGGTGTCTGGTTAACTGATCTGCAATTGTTTTTTGCCTTCTATTCTGTTATTTGTTTTTCCTCTTTCAATTACTTTACACGCTTCTTTAACGGCTGTCATTTTAGGCTCGGGTGGGTGGGAGGGCTGGGGCTCCTCTTTCTTGGTCATAGTCCAACCCATTCCCCAAATAGGCCAACACACACCTCCAGATTCTTGGAGGTGACATGTCATTTCATGTGCGGGGTGAAATATTTTGTTTCGGAATTTTGTTTTCATCCGAAAAATACATCTATTTAGTTACTCCCGAAATTAGTTATTTATTTAGTTTTTCGTTCAAAAATTGCATTCGTCCGAAAATCCACATGAATTGCGGGCGAATCTGTCTTTGAAGGCTTATGGTGTCTGTCAAATGTATAAAGAAGATTAGAAGGAGCTGCTAAACGCTATATCGCCTATAGGCGGAGCATTTGACTCCGGAAATGTACAATTGCAGCCTTGTACAGTTTCGATGCTCCATCGAATATTATTATAAACGCGTGAGTTTTTTGTTGCTTTGACGAATCTCCATCGTTCATGTTGAATGAATGGTCTAAGTCTCACAGTGTCAGGTGTCAGATAGTGAGTGACTGATAATAACGAATATGGCGGTAGCCCATTGTGAGAGCGACATGGAGGCATTGGAGGATGTTCCTGGGCCATCTACAAGTGTTTCTGTATATATATTATGTACTCGTTCAAACAGAAACTGATGGACTGGTGATAGCGATCACTGATCAGACAGATAACAAGATTCTATAATAATAAATCCCCCCCACAACACAGGCAGCCTCTGAGGCTGTCACAACAACACTAGCAGCAACATTAATATCACTATAAGGTTCACACACTAACACAATAGCAGCAGATTATTATGAAAAAGTTATGTTGAACTGTAGCTTGCTTCACCATTGTTCTGCTGCTGTGCTTATGCTTAATAATAATTCAGGTTCTCCAACAAGTGAAATGATTCAGTGCGTGTGTCTCTCTCTCTGCTAGCAATCGTAAGTGAAAGTAAGTTGGCTGTACGGGTGTACTTAGTTCTAGCTATTTTACTGCTCCTCCTCTTTGGTTACAATCAGCCAATAATATTCATTATCATAATTATTTTACTTCCCCCACCCAATTCCAGAATCTTTTCTCTCTGTCGAATATTTTCTCTCTGTCGAATCTTTTCTCTATATAATCTTGGACTAATAGAGGTAAGGTTAGGCACATTTGACCACAGGTTCAATAAACCCAGATTGGTATTGTCAGAGACGTCGAATCTCCTATTCTATAGCGAACTGTTGTAACAACGAAAACGAAAATAAAGCATTTATTTATGTCGGATCTTTAGTTTTTTGGATTCCGCGCTTTCGTTATCGTTCAGTTTTCGGAGGAAAACGAATGCATATGTCTAGTTTAGACTTGATTAGATAAGCACTGGGTCTCCTATTAAAGACCTAATCTATAACCACCCTTCCACGCTTCGGAGAGTGTTCCCGGCCATACCACTTGGACCACTCTCCTGTCCCTCCCTCTCTTCCCCCTTTGGTTCCTTCTCTCCCACCTCCGACTACCCTATTCTCACATCCTTCCTTCCCTCCCCCACCCCCTCCTTTTCCATCTCCTCCCCGCACACATCCCCTCCCCACCTCCCCTCAGCCGGGGCGATGGCTTCCATAAAAATATTCTCGCTCAATGCCAAGGGCCTCAATGTCCCGAAAAAAAGGCGTATGCTTTTAAATGATTCACGGAAATCCCACGCGGATATCGCATTCATACAGGAAACTCACTTTCAACATGCTAAACTCCCACTTCTTAAAAACAGATTCTTTCCTATGACTTACCATGCCACCAACCCTTCAGCCAAAACTAAAGAAGTCTCTGTACTGATCTCTAGTAGACTTCTCTGGAAATGTGAAGCGGTACTTGGGGACCCAGAGGGTCGTTACTTGTTCCTCAAAGGACTTATTGGCGAGGTCCCAATCACCCTTGCAACGGTGTATACCTCAATGAACATCAGCACACCTTTATTGCAAACGTCCTAGATAAATTGAGTGATTTCACGGTAGGCCATTTGATCTTGGGGGGGGGGGGGGGAACTTCAACATCCCTCTAATACCTTCTTCAGATACCTCCTCGGGATCCTCCTCAGTCCGCATACCCCTCATAAAGGCGGCCAAAGCGTGTGGCTAAATCCCTTCACAAAGCCCAACTAATTGACGTTTGGTGGCTGCAGCACTCTAGTGAACGCGACTACACC
Organism: Lithobates pipiens; assembly: GCF_037356315.1. Taxonomy (NCBI): domain Eukaryota; kingdom Metazoa; phylum Chordata; class Amphibia; order Anura; family Ranidae; genus Lithobates; species Lithobates pipiens. The sequence goes on along the minus strand of NW_027507748.1, from coordinate 256,466,636 downwards.
TTTTACTCGAACACTCATAAACTTTACACCAGAATTGTTTTTTTTTTATTACCTCACAATCAACTACACTCGGTGATAGACTCCTCTATTGGACACATTACATGGTCAGACCATGCTCCTATCTCCCTCACATACACACTCACTGGGAGACCAGCGATCCATTCGCAGTTCTGGCGGCTAAATGAGTCTCCTCCAGATATCTGAAATACTAACAGAAGTGACTAACACGCTTAAATTGTATTTTCAGGAGAATGACACTCCAGATTGCGATCCTGGATCGCTCTGGGAGGCTCATAAGGCAGTCATTAGGGGGCTCTTAATTAGTCAAGGAGCATGAATAAAAAGAGAGAGCCGAACAACTTTCCAAACTCCTAAGCACTCTGTCCTCTACGGAGGCACACCACAAACATGCCCTGGAATCAGAACTGGGGACAATACGCAAACAGATTACAGACTTGCTATACTACAGGGCGAAGGCGGCATTACAACGTATTCGACAACTTGCATATGAGTCGGGGGACAAGTGCAGGAGAACGTTAGCTAGAATGGTTCGGGAACAAAAGCAGACAGCCTACATTCCCCACATTGTAGGCCCCAATGGTCAGAGGATTACCCTTCCGAAACAAATTTCGATGGTGTTCAGTGACTTCTATACTAAGTTATACAATCTCCCACATGAGCGTCCCTCCCAAACTGACGATGATGCCTACGTAGCGTCCTCTCGAATGCCAACTCTCCCCACGGACATCAGGGATGTACTGGAAGCACCGATAACCTTAGTGGAACTCCAGACTGCCATTGGTGCCATGAAACCAGTGAAGGCCCTGGGACTGGATGGTTACACCACCCAATATTATAAGACACTCCTCCCCATCATAGGTCCACATATGGTGCCATTTTTTAACGATGTTGGTGCAGCAGCAGTCTTCCCCAGGCATATGCTAAAAGCCCATATATCTTTAATCCCCAAAGAGGGCAAAGACCCTACCGTGTGTGGGAGTTACAGACCCATCTCCCTATTAAACACAGACTTAAAACTGTTTACCAAAATTCTGTCAACACGGCTAGCCTGTCGCCTCCAGTCCCTAATCCACCTAGATCAGGTTGGCTTCATGCCCGGTAGGGAAGCACACGACAACACCGTCAAAGTATTAAACCTCCTCCACGTTGCCAGCCCCAAGGGCTCCCCATGTGTATTCTTGAGCACCGATGCTGAAAAGGCATTTGACAGAGTGAGCTGGACATTTATGTTTTCAGTGCTCCGTCATATCGGCCTAGGAGATAGAATGATTAATTGGATTAACAAAATTTACTCTTCTCCAACAGAGATGGAATGATTAATTGGATTAACAAAATTGACTCTTCTCCCACGGTGAAAGCTAATGGCCTCCTATCGCCGCCCTTCCCTATCACAAACAGAATAAGACAGGGGTGTCCTCTGTCAACCCTTCTTTTCACGCTTTCACTAGAACCCTTTTTATGTAACATTAGACGAAGTCCTGATATTCAAGGTCTCCAGGTGGGAGACTTTCATTGTAAAATCTCGGCGTATGCAGATGATTTATTGTTCACCTTGACCAATCCCACAATTTCCTTGCCCAATCTCCTTAAATAATTTGATGTGTATGGGGCGAAATATCAACTTTTCAAAATCAGCAGCAATGGGTATAGCCACCCAGCCCCCCCCCCCCCCCAATTATGCACTCCATGCAAACTCACTTCACCTTTAAATGGGCAAGTGTAGCTCTAAAATATTTAAGGACTCAGATCCCCATAGACATCAAACGCACGTTTGAGCTGAACTTTTCACCTATCTTAGCCAAGACCCGCTCCCTCTTGGAAGGCTGGTCCAAGGGCCTGCATTCCTGGTTCGGCAGGTGCAACCTCATAAAAATGTGCATCCTACCTAAAATTATTTTCTTGCTTCAGGCCCTTCCCATCCATATACCACTTTATTTTTCATGTAAATACACACCCTCTTTATATGTTTTATTTGGGCTGGCAAAAAACCCAGAGTAAATAGAACCCAGATGTCCCTTCCCAAACACCAGGGGGGCTTAGCAATACCGGCTATAAAGCAGTACTTTCAGGCTACTCAACTAGGCTGTATCCTTGACTGGAGACGAAACGGAATAATTAAACTCTGGGTACAGGTAGAGCAGGCTCAGAGGAATATCCCACTAAAGGGTGCGCTATGGTGCTACGACTCTCTCCCCCTAAGCATGAAAACACACCCCCTCCTGGGAACTACACTACGCCACGGTAGACAGGCATCTGTACAACATTCGCTCACCCTGAATAAATCCCCTCTCTATCCAATTTTGGGACACCCGGACTTTACACCGGGCCTCCCATCTATGGAATTTGTTGACTTGAGGATTTTGACCATGCAGCTAAATTTGTGGTGATAGGCTGCTGGCCTACCTTAACGGAGCTAACTGACGGGACAGGTGCATTCCGACTAAATTTCTGGAAAGCAGTGCAGTTGCACCACTTCCTTCACTCGATCCCCGTCCCTCAAGACTTCACCCGCCAACTGACAATCTTTGAAGAGTTTTGCGTAGGCATCGAGCCTATGGCAAAAACCCTCTCCACTATGTATACATTACTTAACTCAGCCCACACTCAACCACGCCTGATTGGCCTAGAAAAGTGCTAGAAAGATCTCAACCGAACGTTCTCCGACACACAAGCAGAAGATTATCAGCTGCGCTGTTAAAACGTCCATACGTACTAGAATACAGGAGACAAACTATAAAGTTCTTTCAAGATGGTACCTTACTCCCTCAAGACTTCACAAATGCTTCCCCGACACTTCGGATCGATGTTGACGCTGTGGAGAGGAGGAAGGTACAATGCTTCACATATTCTGGGCCTGCTCCAAGCTTAAGAATTTCTGGAGAGCAGTCAGGCGTACCACACAGAAATTTACGGAATATGTAATTCCAGATGATGCTGCCTTCTTCCTCCTACACCTGTCAACAATTCCCCTTAAAAAGTACAAAAAGTTGTTGGTGCGTCACCTTCGCAATGCAGCGAAGACATGTATTCCGCTTCACTGGAAACAACAATGCCCGCCGACGGTGACAGATTGGCTACGCAAGGTAGAGGAAATCAAGAAATTAGAGGACTTGGTTCTCACTGCGCAACATAAAAGCTAGCAATTTTTTGCTACCTGGGCTATTTGGAACACCAATATATACTCAGATGAGGGAACTCTTAGGGCCGTAATGACCTTCTATCTGCTACGATTCGTTACACTCAGGGTTGTCTGCATAGGATAACCTTTGTCCCGGCTGATGCTGCCCCCCCGCCCCCCCCATCACTCTTCATCCCTCTCCCCCTTCCCCTGAAGAAAATGTGGAAATTGGAAGGGAGGCTCCCACCTTTGGCCAGGAGTAGGCATGATGGGGTATTACGTGGCCCTATACGTTTTCCTGATTTAATGGAAGCTTGATGTGAAATGCCTGGCCATGTGATACTTTCTGTACTATTGTTATGATGAACATGAGCTTTGTACATAATTTTGCATTGACTGTATTGTCGGGATTTCTCCCTTTATTGGGGTTTAATAAAAATTTATATTTGAAAAAAAAAAAAAAACAGGACAAACCAGTACATAAGAGAGAACATATACCACTGAGAAAAGATGAAGTGGGGACCATACGGATTCAAGTACACAAGAAAGGACAAGTTGTGCCCCCAGTCACCAGCATGCCACTAATAAAGCCACGTTCAGACCTGTTCAAAGCTGACTTCACCTATAAAGACCAGATAAGTATAGAAACAGGCTTTGGAGATAAAAATGAGTAGATAGAATGGATACGATGGACAACCAAGACTAAGGGGCTGAGGAATTGTATCTCTTGTGCCAACTCACAACCCACAAACCTGACATGTATAATAAGAATGTTCAAGGAAAATATCACAAATACTGAATATACAAAAGAGCAGAAATGATATTCAACCACCAAGATGTGAAGTATACTCCCCTCTGTTAGAGTGGTCCCAGGGAATTTCACCTGCTTTGTCAGCACCAAGGATAGTGGACAGCAAGTAGGAGACTTACCCTTGATGTACTGCATACAAAATATATGAACTAGTGACCCACCATACCAGCAGGATTGGTTTCAAAACCAAAAGAAACAATAAGCTGATGTGTGGTGGATGTGCAGGAATATGCAACTTAGGACCAAACTCCCTCCTAAATGGAAAGGGAACTGTGCTTTAACCCACTTGCTTTTCCCCTTTTATATGATACCTGTAGGTGATGAGATAAAGTTGCCACAATTGAAGAAACAACATTTCCAAATGAAAAGGAACAGACCGCAAGGATCGTCTGACAATCGAGTCTACATTGATTCCATTGGAGTACCACGAGGAGATCGTAACAAATTCAAAGCACAAGACGAGATATCCGCCGGATTCACCTCCATCCTTTTGAGAATTCAACCCAACAAGAATGTCGATTGGATAAACTACATCTACTATAACCAGCAAAGGTTTGTGAACTATACCAGAGATACCCTTAAAGGAGTAGCCAGCCAACTCGATGCAACCTCATTGACAGCCTGTCAGAATCGTATTGCTCTTGATATGCTTTTGGCAGAGAAGGAAGGGGGGAAGAAAATGTTTGACCCTTTTGTTGCATTTTCATTTCTAACAATACAGCCCCCGATGGTAGCATAACGAAGGCCCTGCAAGAATTGCAGATGCTGTCCAAAGAATTGTCAGAAAATTCTGGTGTGGAAGATCATCTAGCTGGACACTTTGAGACATGGTTCAGTAAATGGGGTGAACTGGTGAGAAATATTTTAATCTCAATAGTGATGGCAGCCACAGTACTGACCCTGTGTGGTTTCTGTTGCATTCCCTGTGTCCGAGGACTCCTTCAACGGTTCATTGACACATCCTTGACAAAGACTATGTTTCTCCAAAAAGATCTAAATGAACTCTATTCTGGACTTCATTCTGAAACCGATGAGGATGAGTATAAGAACTTTACCCCAACTCTCCTGTCTGAACTATATGATGGACCTTGGTGAAATCCTGAAATCTGAAGTGCTGAAAGAACTGTCATAAATGAGTATAAACAGGGGGAAAAGGTCAGAGAAATTAGATTCTTATTTTCTAATCATTTAATGAATGCTTGCATGAGATCGTTTAGAAGTAGTAGCATTTCATATTAACCAATATATATTATTCCATAGATTTTTGTTTAATAATTGTTTATTAAAATAAAGTAAGAAAGGGATATACAAACAGCAATAATTATGCAGTCTTGAAGTCAAAGTATACTGGTTCTTATGTACACACAGTCTTGTCTAAGATCAGGTATCAGACAGACAGACAATGACCACTGAAAGTGAGGAGGGGTTAGATCCAACAAATAAAAGCAATGGGCAAACAGAGACCTACAACTATGGGAACATTTGAACTAATCACGATAAAGAAGCATGTCCAACTAGAAAATGGATTCAATAATGAAGTTTGAGGGATAAGGAACAGAGGGGGGGATAAGGAGGGATTAGGTGAGAGAGAAGAGGGGAGATGGGGGGGATTAGGAGTAGTATTTTTAAGTGCTGAACTTTTAGATGACCTCTCTGCTTCATACTGGTATTTTTTTTATAAGACAGTCACAAATTTACACAGGTGTTCTTAAAATTGTATTGGGATAGTTAATTTTAAGTTCACCAATTAGAGAAGAAACATTTTGACAACAGTTAAATTATAGCCTGATCAGATAAGATGGTCTTCAAGGATAAGTGATGAAACTTCTTATAACAAGTGGTTTCAAATAACTATGTGGAATATGGGAAAGTTATGTACAGTACATTAATTAGGTCAAACAAAGGTCTGCGTGTGCCCTCATTCAAACTGTTAAAATACAGTTTTCAATGTATGTAATTAATAATTAGACTGTTGTTGGCTTTGTATGTGTGTGTGTGTGTGTATATATATATATGTGTATATAATATATGTATGTGTATGTATATAGGCATGTATATAAAAAAAATTAGATTAAATTAAACAATATCCCAATTCAGTATTCATCTTTACTTACTTCTTCAAGATTTGGATAATCCTCATTTATTTCATCTTGTGTGTCTTGCATACAAATCTCTGTGTCACCAGAGCCCTGAAGAGAATAATTGCTAGCTTTATTACAGATGCTTTACAACCTTTTTTGGCAGAAAATTTTGTTTGAGGGACAACATGATACCAACATAACCAGCATACTAGATAAAACAAGGATATTCCTTACAATAAAAGGTTCTATTTGGTATTTGCACTTGCAAGTTCATTAAGAGGGTAGAAAAAACACTGTATGGAAAGTTAGGAGACCACCAAAGCTAAACTGCAAATTTCCTATAATAAAATGTGGTAATAAACAGTCATTGATTGAAATAATTGCAACAAAGATGTTGCTAGCACCCTAATCTACATGCTGTATGTACTCTACTCATACATCAGTTATTGAGCCCACAATACAACTACATTACTAATGTCCCATTCACATCTTCACGTGTGTTTTAGAGCAAAACAAAGCATATGCCATAAATAAGAATGTTATTAAACAGGCTGTTCAGAGCTCAGTGGTGCTGTGCGTTGCATTGTGCTGCAATTTGATATACTAGGAATGTCTTTTTTTTTTTTTGTATTTTAATATACTGTGATACTCAATAGAATAATAAATGCACAAAAAATTAAAGCACTAAAAAATGGACAGAAGCAGACATGGATAGATATACACTTTTAGAATGAATAGTAATTAAATTAATTAGTTAAAGTGGTTGTAAACCCATGGGGGGGGGGGGGAATAAAAGCAACCTGCAAGGCAAAGGCATACTGAGCTAGTTTGCATAGCATACTAGCTCATTATGAATAACTTACCTGAGAACAAAGCCCCCGAAGCGGTCCTCCGTCTTCATGTCTGCTGCTGCCATGGATCCCGGAGTGACTTCCGGGTCTCGCTGCTCCGGAGCTGTGATTCACCGGAGCAGCGATGACGTCACTCCCGCGCATGCGCACGGGAGCTGACACTCGCGGCATATCGCTGCAATCTTCGGCCTGCCCAGTGCGCCTGCGCGCCACTATCTACGGCATATGCGCCATAGACAGCGGTGGCTGTCTTCGGGTAAATATCCCCTAAACCGTACAGGTTTAGGAGATATTTCTTGGACCTACAGGTAAGCCTTAATCTAAGCTTACCTGTAGGTCATAGTGGTTTGTAAGGGTTTACAACCACTTTAATGATTTAGAATGATTAAGAACAGGTACTCTCTCTGGCAGATCAGATATGCTTTAGTTGTTTATCTGTTAAACTGAGCTACAGTTTCAGAAAATTATCTTAAGTATCCATTCCTGCTAGATACAATCATCACTTTTAATGCATTACACATTTTCCATCACAGGAAAGGTACATGGGATAATTTTTGTCTCCGAGTAGATTTTTGGGGTTGTGCAAACGGGTTCTAAAAATAGATATGGGAAAGATGCATAAACTACCCTGGCATCAGGCAAAATATGCAACAAACGTTCTAGCATGTGCGATGCACCACAAAGTATTTGGTGCCCACTGCATATTGTGCTGAATAAATTGTGTTAGTACCAACATTTGTCCTGTCTTTTTTAATATTTTAAATTCATTTAGCATCATGTGGCAACAATACGAAAAGAGGAAAACATCATGGAGAAGGAGAATGAAAAGTGGAAGAATGAAGTGTAATAAAGGCAAAAGAAAGAATAAGGCAATTCAAGATACAAGAAAGAGTAAGAGAGCTGGGTAGGATGAAGGGAGGTCAGAAAAGTGGAAAATGCAGAGCAAAGTACACAGTGCAATGTAGATTACTAATCTTTGTGATTTTCTTAAACCAGACAAACACGATTAGATGTGCTCAGTTTCAATGATTTTTTTATTAAGGATTGTGTTTACATGCTTTTAATATTTTGTTTGATTGTAAGTGCGCATTTGTAAGGGGGGTTTTGGATTCAATAAATCTTTTTTTTACAGAATTACACATTAGGGTTATTTACTAAAGGCAAATCCACTTTGCACCACAAGTGCAAACTACAATTGCAAAGTGCACTTGAAATTACACTGAACATGCACTTGAAATTGCAGTCGCTGTAAATCTGAGGGGTAGATTTGAAAAGAGGGGAAGCACAGTTGATTTTATTATCCAATCATGTGCAAGCTAAAAATACTGTTTTTTATTTTCCTTGCACGTCCCCCTCAGATCTACAGCGACTGCACTTCCAAGTGCACTTTCAGTGCAATTTCAAGAGCGCTTTGCACTTGTAGTTTGCATTTATAGTGCAAAGTGGATTTGCCTTTAGTAAATAACCCCCTTTGTGCACTTATCAGTTCATTATGAGTGATATCTAGATGGAAGGATGAAGTCCTTGATGCTAACAATAATCATTACAAGCGCATGAGCTTTTTTGTCCGGTGAGTCCGGGTGTTTCCTCAAATGGTGTGGTGAGGGGATCCATAACTAAATTTGGAACCTATGAACAAAGTGATGGGCCTATGATTGGCTCTATTTTGGACTATTTAATATAACACTTTATATCATCATTATATGTTTATATGTTTATATATAGCAGCTGCTAAATCTATTTGTATTGTTTATTATTCTATGAGTGCTGAGTGGGAGGTATTCAACTATTGCTGATTGTTACTTTTTGTTGTTTTAAGTTGACATACTCTGTTTTTGTCCTACTGTGGGACAGAAACATTGGACAGCTGTGAACTTTTTTTAAAACGCAGCAGGCACAAAGTTTTACACAAGTGAATTACACTGAGTTTATTGGCCAAAACAGTTTTATGCAAACATTGTATTAGACAACTTATCTTTCTTGCACGACACCGTGAGATTTACTATTTTTGGGCTACACTCCATTCTTCTGGCAGGTTTTGGCTACAATTGGTTTATTTGTGTGTATAACATTATACTGCACTACATCTACATTTTCATTTGGTCTGAGCAGTTTTATGCAATTTATGGTATCATGCAAGTGATCTTATGCTGCGTACACACGATCGGAATTCTCGTCTGAAAAAGCTCTGATGGTTTTCCCGATGGAATGCGGCTCAACCTCTATTGCCTACACACGGTAACACCAAATTCCGAATGTTTATAACGCAGTGACGTACAACACGTAGGACGGGACTAGAAAAAGGAAGTTCAATAGCCAGTAGCCAATAGCTTCTGTCTCGTAGTTGAATCTGAGCATGTGTGATTTTTGGCGTGTCGGAATTGCATACACACAATGGGAATTTCCGATAGAAAGTTTTTCCATCTGGAAAATTGAGAACATGCTATACATTTTTGGCTGGCGGAAATTCGGACAGCTAAATTCCGATGGAGCATACACACTGTCGCATTTTCCAATGAAAAGCTCTCATCAGCCTTTTTCTGGCCGGAATTCCAATCGTGTGTATGCGGCATTACTTGTGCAACACCGTGACTTTATTGGTTACACCTTTACAATTCCTGGTTTTGTCTGCAAAATGTGTCGGGGTGCTCAACATTACATTGAATTACAAATGGAATTTTTATATCAATTTGTATTTTACTGTAGACTTGTATCCTATATTTTGAGCCCCGACCAGCACAGTCTGAGCACACCTAAGGTTTGGCATAGCACAACACAATTTGCTTTCCACACTCACATACACAATCTCTTCAAAAGTTCCTAGGTATAGCAATATGTGCGTATAGGTGTGAATAGCCCCAAATTGCCAAGCCCAGTTTTTACCATCATAACAACAATCCTATCAATTGTAAATATTGTTCATTTAAATTAATAATTCAAATTATTTTATACATGAAAATCCACTTTAGAACCCTACCTCCTTTATGTAGGCTTCATGCTTTGTTCCAATATAGTTGGCCAATGCATCTAGCACAGCATCATGTACAGTGAGAAATATATGATCACGGTTGAGACCTCCCTCAACAAAAACTCCTCCTTGTTCGATGTCATCATATACTTGAGCTGAAACAGAATACATGTGTGAAAGACTACAGTCCTGTGAAATTAATATTTTCTTAGTAAAGCCTCATACACACAATAGGACTTTGTACAAACTTTCCCTTGTATTTTTGTACAAAGGGCGGCGGCCCTGAAATTGTATTGCATACACACTGCAGGACTTTTTCAGCCAACTTTCACCAAATCATGTGGTTTTTCTGCTCTTTACCTTTGGTCAACTTCTGTACTGTTGTCTGATCTTTTGCATTGGTTCTGAGCATGCCTGTTTGTACTTTGTACAAAAGTCCTATGGTTTTCTGTACACACGATCAGACTTTGCTCCATCGGACTTCTGTTGCCAGAAAGTTTGTCCGTTCGCACAGCCAACAAAAGTCCGATGAAAACCAAAAAAGTTTGTCCGATGGAGCGTACACATGGTCGGATGTTGCTCCAAAACAGCTAATTTGCATGTTTGTTGTCAAAAAGTCTGATCGTGTGTATGGGCCTTAAGACTGCCGATTCTGTACATTACCAAAAACAAGAACAAACACTTATTTATAGGCTAAATAAGGATAATTTGTATGCATTCTCATGACAAGTGAATGCACAAGAAACAACTACCATAGTTAATTATAAAAAGGAGATCTGATTTTTTACAGTGGTAAGCATGCATGTAAAATCATGCAATCATGTCTTCAGCCCTTTCATGCCTGTCTGCTCTACTGCAGTAAAGCAATTTAATGCATTAACATGCAGTTCAAGTAGAAATTTCATTCATTCAAGTATTATTCAATGAAACCTTGCAAATGTTACCAACAGTACTGTATGCCCCATCATATATAGTGAGTAAGGGATATGTTTTGGGTTTACCACTACTATGAGTAGCAGGCGAAACCTGCGGGTTCAAGATTTGAGATCACGATTCATTTCTGCATACATTCACGCGGGAGCATTTTCTTTTCAAAAACCATAATGCACTGCATGATCTTTGAACTGTGGTCATCAGCCTTCGATGGACCAAAGGGAGCTCTCATTTATTATGAAGTTATATCTTTTTTTTAATGTTGTTATACCTTTATTTTAGGTTAAACTTGTGTTTTGTTTCTTTCTGCAAGGCTTAATTTTAAAGAGAAAGTGGGCTTTATTTTAGGTGTGGTATTTTGAGGTTTTCTTTTTTTTTGTGGGTCAGAATTTAACAACAAAATGTACCCCCATAGACTGCAGCAGAAGTTGCCTCTAAATTAAGGTTTTCAGAATTTTGTACAAGAATCTGGGCAGATTTGCCTATCAGTAGTTGCAAGTTTACATTGATTTGGTGCATGCATCAAGTGGGCACATTGAAATTAAATAATAATATAAATGCATAAAACTGCATGTATCCTGCAGTTTGTGTATGTTTTTAATGCATGTACACAATAGAAATAACTATTCTGAATGCTTCTCCCACACTTTGTATAATTAATGAGCAAAAACATGCACATTTAAATCCCACAAAAAGCATGTATAAACACATGCAGTTAACGGTGGTGGTGGTGTGCACTACTGCATATGTTTTGAGTAAAAAATAATTCTAGATGCAGCAACACATGACTTGGTCTGACAGCCCAATGTGACATTCAGGCAAAAAAATGTGTTGTGTATGGTTGCCTCATTGACGATAAACCTTCTGACTATTGCAACTGTGCTTTTTTTCCCACTTGCTGTAAAAACCCCTGTATGACTGGACCAGTCCTTCAATATTATCACTGGGGAGATGGCAGGACATCACCTGTAGAAATAAGATTGTGATCAGCAAATCTGACTGCTGCACAATCATTCCCTGACATAAGCATACACAATAATTTTGACCAAATGTGTGTGTTATGGACAAACACCCTCATGTCATCCTTATCGTCAGGTGACACCAGTGGCGGCTGGTGAAGTTTTTGGATGGGGGGGCGCCAGACCCCGCCCATCATTTTTGACTCCTACCACCTCTCATACCCCTTATATAATCCACCCACTCCGTCCCCTGTATTCCACTTGCTTCCACCCAAAGTGTCAGGAGTATACAGCTCAGGTCACAGGACAGAGTGGCGACAAACTTTTATCCTAAAAAATCTCCATAGGCGTCATTTAAAAAAAATTCTACCGGTTGCACGTTTTACGTTACAGAGGAGGTCTAGGGGAAGAATTATTGCTCTTGCTCTACCGATCATGGCGATACCTCACATGTGTGGTTCGAACACCGTTTTCATATGCGGGCTCTAGTCACCTATGAGTTCGCTTCTGCACACGAGTTTGGCGGGACGGGACACGTTTACATTTTTTTATTATTTATTTTACCTTTTATTTTTTATTTTTACACAGTTTAAAAAAAAAAATTGTGTCACACTTATTCCTATTACAATGAATGTAAACATCCCTTGTAATAGAAAAAAGCATGACAGGTCCTCTTAAATATGAGATCTGAGGTCAAAAAGTCCTCATATCTTATATTTGGACTTAAATGCAAAAAAAAAATAATAAATTAGTCATTTTGAAAAAATGACATAAAAAAAATGTGCCTTCAAAAAGTATGGGCAGAAATGACGTTTTGACATCACTTCCACCCAGCTATGATCCATCTTCCCCTCGCTTGTCTCCATACCTAGCAAAGGGACATATGCGATCGCCTCCGCCACTGCCGACAGCTCCGGTAAGTGGCGGAGGGCACCGGATCACGGAGAGAGGGGGGGCTTCTGCCACCGATAAAAGTGATCTCACGGCGAATCCGCCGCAGAGACCACTTTTATCTTGTACCAGAACGCTGGCCGAACTTTTAAATTAATTATTATTAAAAAAATTTTTTTGTGACTACAGGAGGGGGGCGGCGCCCGCGCAACCCCTATGGATGGGCCACCACTGGGTTACACTATTAATTCTCCTGACCAATGCATACATAAGCTGGGTCTTTTCAAGTGACCCTGAATTATCTATCAATTAGGTGTTCACTGAGATTTAACCCTTTCCCGCCAAGCGTACGCAGATATGCGTACTCGGCTTCCGGGGGTTATACCGGGATGATGCCCGCACCTGCAGGCATCATCCCGGTACCGTTTTTTGCAGCAGGCGATTGGCTATCCAGGTATAACAACCGATGCGGCTAAAAGCCGCTCGGCTGTTATGCCGGAGGAGCGGGAGGGGACGTCCCGTCGCCTCTCGCCGCTGCTACCGGTGCTCCCGCTCGATCGGGAGCACCGATTTCATGTCTGATGGCTCCGGCTGCTGCGGAGGAACTGGAACGAAGCCGTAATCGGCTTCGTTCCAGTCTCCTCATCGTAAACACGGAAGCGACGTCATGACGTCACTTCCCGTTTACTCGGCTGCCAATGGCGCCGGTTTTAAAAAAATATCCGGTATTCAGAATCGCCGTTTTCGGCGATCTGAATACATTGAAGTGTAAAGGAGGGGTGGGGGGTCTTTTAGACCCCCGATCCCTCCATAAAGAGGACCTGTCACCACCTATTACTGTCACAAGGGATGTTTACATTCCTTGTGACAGCAATAAAAGTGATCAATTTTTTTTTTTTTTTTAAACAATTTAGTTATTTTAAAATAAATAAAAAAAATTTTTTAAAGCGCCCGCCGTCCCCGCGAGCTCGTGAAGCAAAGAAAATGCATATGGAAGTCGCGCCCGCGTATGTAAACGGTGTTCAAATCACACATGTGAGATATCGCCGCGAGCGTCAGAGCGAGAGCAATAATTCTAGCACTAGACCTCCTCTGTAACGCTAACGTGGTAACCGTAATTTTTTTTTAAAGCGTCGCCTATTGAGATTTTTAGGTACCGTACTTTGTCGTCAATCTACAAGTGCGCGCAATTATAAAGTGTGACATGTTTGGTATCTATTTACTCGGCGTAACATTATTTTTCACATTACGCAAAAAAATTGGGCTAATTTTACTGTTTTTTGTTTTTTTTTATTAATGAAAGTGTCCCTTTTCCCAAAAAGTTGTGTTTAAAACACCGCTGCGCAAATACCGTGTGACATAAAATATTGCAACAATCGCCGTTTTATTCTCTAGAGTCTCTGCTAAAAAAATATATATAATGTTTGGGGGTTCCAAGTAATTTTCTAGCAAAAAATATGGACTTTAACTTGTAAACACCAAATTCCAAAAATAGGCTTAGTCATGAAAGGGTTAATTACCTTGTACATCTGCTAAGTAGAAGTTCACTCCAATCCTTTGGTAACTGGAACACAACTAGTGTGAGAGAAAGGAAAAACATTAGAAAAAGGGTTATAACATTCAGATGTATTACTAAAAAATGTTAATATAGGATAATTGGAAGAGGAAACAAGAACATTGATGTAAGAACAAAAGAATAAAGTGCCCTCTAAGTGCCGACATAAATACAATGTCCCAGGTCACCACAGATCACATTAGATGCATGCTCATGGAAAAAATGTATTGATGTATACAGTATCTCACTAAAAGGCCCCTTTCACACATACGGACGATATGTCCGTATTTCATGAATGCACGAAACTAATGCGCTCCACCTAGCTAGTATTAAATCTGTGAAAAATCTAAATATATATATGTAAATGTAAACCTAAAAAAATATTAAACTAATACGTGTATATATGTAGGAAGCTGCCAGCAAAAAATAGTGATCTCAACACCTTAGGAAAATATAAAAATACAGAAAAATGCGGCGCTACCTAGAACACTCAAAAAATAAAATAATATGATAAAACATATAAAGTGCAACAGTGAATCCACCTCACTAAAAATGATAAATGTGCAATATTCAACCGTGAATATTATAATATCTGGTAAGATAAAGTGTATGAATCTTCAAAACATCATGCATAAAACAAATAATTAGATGTGAAAATTGCTGAATAAATACTCCTATAAAAACAATAATACGTAAAAAGTGCTTCTCTAATGAAGTCCATGCAATTAAACGGTGAGCATGTATCACAGTTCATGCAAAATTAGTATAGTGTTCTCCAAATCCGTGACTGTCCAAAACTTCAGTGCCCGATTTCAGTGCCACAACTCCGTGCACCCACTGTTTCCCCCAGCCTCTCACCTCAGAAATCGAATATATAAGCACTGCAACAAAACCGATATTCACTCGTCCTTAGCAGTCCAGCTTCAGCAGGATACCACTGTACATATAGGAATAGTATTTCCCCAGTATCTTCAAACAGGTGAAATTATCGTTCGTGGTACATATCCGTTTGCGGATGAAATACGGACATACATTCATCCCTATGGGATAGCGGGTGTCTGCGGATGAGCATCCGCAGACACCCGATTTCGTCCGCCTCCGCAACAGTCCGATTCTGCAGACGGAGGAAAATCCTATTTTTCTATCC
This sequence comes from Lithobates pipiens, assembly GCF_037356315.1. Taxonomy (NCBI): domain Eukaryota; kingdom Metazoa; phylum Chordata; class Amphibia; order Anura; family Ranidae; genus Lithobates; species Lithobates pipiens. The sequence goes on along the minus strand of NW_027507748.1, from coordinate 256,451,301 downwards.
GTCTGCAGAGCGGATCGGACGAACACGGACAGATGGTCCGTGCTCGTCCGATCCCCATAGAGGAGAGCGGAGATCTGACAGGGCGGTCCCCGCACAGTGTGCGGAGACCGCCCTGTCCGCAGCCGGCTCAGCGGGGACAACGGAGCGATCCCCGCTGAGTGAGCGGATCTTCACGGGGCGGATCATTACTGATCCGCCCCGTGTGAAAGAGGCCAAAAATAGAACACGCCTCACATTTTTGTAAACATTTTATTATATCTTTTCATGTGACAACACTGAAGAAATAGAACAAAATATTACAGCGCACACATACAAAAATGACATTTAACTCCTGCAAGGCTATTTAAAACACCTGAACATTTTAAAAAAATATGGGGATTTGGTCACACCATATGGCTATATGGTGCTTAAGCCCACTTACCACATCATCATTTACCCCATCAGTAGGTCCTACACTATTAATAGAATCACCCCCCCCCCCCCCCCCCACAATTACCTCTTATTCGTGTCCACCTGTGATATAGGAGTCCTTTTTTTCTCCCATATAGAGGAGTGAATTTCTCCCATGGTTCAGAGAAACAGGATTTTTCATTCTATGAATAGCGTAGGAGCCACTGCTAATGGGGTACTTTGATGCAGTAAGTGGGCTTAAGCACCATATAGTGTGACTAAATCCCCATATTTTTTGAAAATGTTCAGGTGTTTTAAATAGCCTTACAGGAGTTAAATGTCATTTTTATATGTGTGTGCTGTAATATTTTGCTACAGAAATTATACTTTGCTACAATGTAAAGTAGTGAGTGTACATCATGTATAATTGTGTAAATTTGCTGTCCCCTCAAAATAGCTCAACGCACAGTCATTTAATGTCTAAACCGCTGGCAACAAAAGTGAGTACATCCCTAAGTGAAAATGTTCAAATTGGGCCCAATTAGCCATTTTCCCTCCCTGGTGTCATCTGACTCATTAGTGTTACAAGGTCTCAGGTATGAATGGGGAGAAGGTGTGTTAAATTTGGTGTTATCACTCTCATTCTCTCATACTGGTCACTGGAAGACAAACATGGCACCTCATGGCAAATACTCCCTGAGGATCTGAAAAAATGAATTGTCGCTCTCCATAAACATGGCCTAGGCTATAAGAAGATTGCCAAGACCCTGAAACAGAGCTGCAGCACAGTGGCCAAGATCATACAGTGGTTTAACAGGACAGGTTCCACTCAGAACAGGCCTTTCCATGGTCGACCAAAGAAGTTGAGTGCACATGCTCAGCTTCAGATCCAGAGGCTGTCTTTGGGAAATAGACATATGAGTGCTGTCAGCATTGCTGCAGAGGTTGAAGGAGTGGGGGGTCAGCCTGTCAGAGCTCGGACCATACGCTGCACACTGCATCAAATTGGTCTGTATGGCTGTCTTCCCAGAAGGAAGCCTCTTCTAAAGATGATGCACAAGAAAGCCTGCAAACCATTTGCTGAAGACAAGCAGACTAAGGACATGGATTACTGGAGCCATGTCCTGTGGTCTGATGAGACCAAGGTAAACCTATTTGGTTCAGATAGTGTCAAGCGTGTGTGGCGACGAACAGGTGAGGAGTACAAAGACAAGTGTGCCTTACCTGCAGTCAAGCATGGTGGTGGGAGTGTCATGGTCTGGGGCTGCATGAGTGCTGCCGGCACTGGGGAGCTACAGTTCATTGAGGGAACCCTGAAGCAGAACCTGATCCCGTCCTTTCGGAAACTGGGCCGAAGGGCAGTATTCCAACATAAGAACCCCAAACATACCTCCAAGACAACCACTGCCTTGCTAAAGAAGCTGAGGGTAAAGGTGATGGACTGAACAACCATGTCCCCAGACCTTAACCCTATTGAGCATCTGTGGGGCATCATGAAGGAGTGGAAGAGGCAACCTATGAAGCTCTGGTGAACTCCATGCCCAAGAGGGTTAAGGCAGTGCTGGAAAATAATGGTAGCCACACAAAATATTGACGCTTTGGGCCCAATTTGGACATTTTCCCTTAGACATTAATGTGTTGAGTTATTTTGAGGGGGCAGCAAATTTACACTGCTATACAAGCTGTATACCCACTATTTTACATTGTAGCAAAATGTAATTTCTTCAGTGTTGTCACATTAAAAGATATAATAAAATATTTACAAAAATGTGAGGGGTGTACTCACTTTTGTGAGATACTGTATGTGACTTTCAGAAATAAATATTGTATTATATTATGGCAGTTGGATCACTTAAACATAATCAGTGTTAAATATTTAAGAGTGGGGAGACATCTATCAATTATTAGCATGTTATTGAATAATTATGATCTGGAAGCTTCTTAGTTTCAGCAATTAGCTTTACTTTCATAGATAAATACATTACATGCCTTTTATCATCATGGAACAGAAGGAGAACACAAACAAATGCATATAACGCAATACGGATGGTACGTCCTCTGATTACTTTACCATAGATAACACACTATAATACTGCAACGCCACCTGCTGGATAGATAGGTATAATGCTTATACACAGTCACAGTATGTAAGCAGACTGCTGTTGTTCTTCCAAACCCCTTCTCAACAGCATGTGCTTTGTCAAATTATATTCAGCTTCTTCTGGAAATAACTATTACATTCCTTCAATAAAGGCTTGGTGAGTGCATCGGCAGTCCTCTCATCTGATGGGTAATATTGAATGTCAATAACACCTTGCTCTTGCTTTTCCCTCAGTAAGTGATACGTTGACCCTTTCTGATTGCGTAAGCTTTATACATCCCTGGTTGTCTTCACAAATGGGAATTATTTTTGACATGTCTATCCCGATTTCCACAAAAAGTTGACAAATCCATATTGCTTCTTGACACACACGTCTGTTGCTGCAATGTACTCTGCTACAGTTGAAGATAGAGCGACAGTTGGTTGCTTTTGACTAGACTAACTGATGGTTCCTTCACCATACTGGAAGATGAGTCCACTTGTGGATCTGCGGTCTGTGCAGTCCCCAGCCCAATCAGAACATATCTGACCATTTTTGGATGTGATGTTGCTGGTAACCATAATCTCATCTGAATTGTTCCTTTGAGGTACAGAATCACTCTTTTTACTGCGTTTCAGTCATGCTGACAGGGAGCTGAGACTTTTCTGCTTAGTATGCGCACTGCTGCGGCTATGTCTGGTCTTGTCACAGTGGCATGTCGCTCCTGAGTCTATGCACCAGCCGCATGGCTTGCTAATCTGTGTTACTTTAAAAGTGCCACTCCATGATCTGTCTGCAGTTTCCTTTGTGACTGCTTTGACTCTTTATTTTGTGGCTAGATCTAGCTCTCACAGCTCTGTTTTCCAGATAGAGCAGTTGTTTTTTAAGTGACTGGTAATTTTACAATGAAAAACGGGCTCTGCTTTCTTTGTTGTACTTTGTGCCTTTGCACATCTTTGCCATCATGGTGCATATTTTCTTTCTTTCTGTCATATTCATTGATTCATTTCCCTTTGACATATTGTAGTGTTAATTCCTGCTTGGGTCCAGTTTCTATAGCATTGATAAGAGCAGTTTATGTCTCTGGAAGGCTGCAGAGGAGCAGAGCAACAGTATGGTTATCTTTAATGTCCTCTCTCATGTTGCGTATCTGCTCTATGATCTCTAGCATAGCTTTCATGTGATTTACACATATGCTGGCCTTCTTCTAGTCTCATCTTGTATAACTTTCTTAGCAAAAACAATTTGCCGTTTAGACTTGAACGCTCATGCAGTTTTTGTAATGAAGTTCACATATATTTGGCCATTTTCTCTGTTCTTATGTAGATAAGCTGGTCATCTACCCCTACCTTTCCTATCCCATTCCTCTGTGTCTCTGTTTGTGGGTCAGTCTGTATTCAGCACTTGCCACAAGTCATCCTTGTTCAGAAACATTTCTAGTTTAAACTTCCATAGCTGGTAATTGGCATTGTTCAGATTTGCAATTGTAAACTTCACAACTGAATCACTTGCCATCTTTCAGCTGCTTGCATACAGTACTCACAGACTTGCAGAATTCTTTTTTCAGTGCCTGGGGTGTTGCCGGGGGCCTGTAGTATCCTCTCCAATGCCTGGGTGCCTGGGCCCATAACCTATTAGCAGGTTATTGAATAATTATGAGCTGGAAGCTTCTTGTTTCAGCAATTAGCTTTTATATTATATGCTTTTTTTTATCATCATGGAACAGGAGGAGAACACAAACAAATGCATATAACACAATAAGGTTTGTACATCTTCTGATTACCTTACCATAGATAACACATTATAATACTTCAGCACCCATCTATCTATACCTATCTATCCACCTATGCTGGATAGATATTTATAATATATAAACACAGTCACAGTATGTAAGCAGACTGCTGTCGTTCTTCCAACATCAATCTTTTTTTTTTTTTTTTGATTTAGGATCCAATACTGTTGCATATGCAGCCTACCCCAGGGACCCCGCAGGCAGTGTATGTGTAACTGACATCTTTTTTTCCCCTTTTCTAACTGAAACATTTTGGTATAATAGAGCTTGAGGTGACTAGCCATATTAGTGCACAGAAACAATTGAGTACTGTATGTGATACTTTTTTTAGTTGCACTAACGTACAATTTTCAAGGACAAACTTTCAGGGTATGTCCCCTTCTTCAAGGTCTCAGTAGTACTGACTGATTCACAAAAGTTTTAGCAGAATGTTAATAAAACACACTCTCTGAGGGAAAGAAAGAAATGAAAAACAAACAGAGAAAATTGGATGGTACAAAATGGCATACAACTCTCATAACACCTTTCATTCAAAGTCTTAGAACACCTTTTGTACTTCTTTTGCAAACATTTGGAACATTTATCATGATTAATGTGCCTTTACTAATTGTCTGGTTTGAAGCCAGCAGAGCATTGCACCTCTGATCAGTGTTTTATCAGTGCAATACACATCTGGATCTCCCCAGTCTCAAATCCTTTAGAAGGTATGGACTTGAATTGAATTTAATCGCAGCATCGATGCATCACAATTCGCCCATCAGAGATTCAGCATCGATGCTGTTACCAAAATAATTGTTTTTTGGATGATATGATCCACGCTGTGCCCTGCCACTCCGAACGGAGCCAAAATGAGCCATGAGCATTAGCCACGAAAGCAGCCAAAGGGCGCGTGCCTTGCCTTTGCAAACGGGGCCAAAGTGATCTGTTGGCGCTAGCCATGCCCTCTTTTTTGGCCTCCTGCTGATGTCATCCCCAGCCGCCTAGCATCACCGTGTGTTGAGCTGACTGCTACAGGAGATGAGACATGTGGAGCAAGTGTTCCTGACCCCCAGTCTCTAGAGAGTCCTCCTCCTCCCTGGCTCACTGTCACACGGGCTGCTGCAAAAGACCTGAGTCAGGGTCCCACGCTTGTCCTCCTCACAACAGGCTGCTGCAGGCAGCAGGAAACCAGTGCACACTCTGTCATCATCATCATCATCATCAGGTATTTAAGTCAGACACTGACAGTTTATATCTGATGCACCATTATGTGCAAATTTGCCAAATTATGACCGATTGATCATAATACAAATAATAAATAAACTTGATGGTGGACCTAAACATTAGAGTGACTATACCATTTCATTAATTATGGTTTATGTATGTCTTATTGTCTTGGTGATTGATTCATATAACAACTTCATTGATACTTTTTTATTTTTTTGTATCAATGAAGTTGTGATGTGAATCAATCACCAAGACAATAAGACATACATAAACCATAATTAATGAAATGGCATACATTGTCGTTTGTGGGGACCTTATGGGGACTTTGTTGGCAGTCATATCAGCAGTCTCTGTCCGTCTCTTATATCATGTCTGCAGTCTCTGATCATCTCTTGTATCATGTCTGCAGTCTCTGTTCATCTCTTGTATCATGTCAGCAGTCTCTGACCATCTCTTGTACCATGTCTGTAGTCTATGGCCATCTCTTGTATCATGTCTACTGCCTCTAACCATCTCCTCTAGTATTTTGGAGGAGCCTCCAGTGCCTCTTTAGGTTGTCTGCTGTGTTTAGACTTTGCTCCATGGAGAGAGTGTTGTCTTTTTTTTTTTTTAAGAACAGATAAAATAAAAAAATGGAGCATGGACAGTAATCGTGATGCATTGCGGAATTGAATCGAATTGTTAACATTATAATTGTAATTGAACCGAATTGTGAAACCAGTGAAGATGCGCACCTCTAGTATGGACCTGGCTGAACTACAGCATATTGGTGTAATTACTGTGTTCTGAATATGTCCCATCTATCAGAGTGGAAGATAAGACATGTAGGAATCACCCTCAGACCTGGATGACACAGCTGTGAGGGCAGAACCACACAAAGCCAAGCTATTGCTTTTTGCACTGATGTTCAGTCATGTTAGAACAGTAAGGGGCCATCCCCAAACTGTTCCCACAAATTTAGGAGCATGAAATTGTCCAAAATGTCTTGGTATGCTAACGTCTTAAGAGTTACCTTCACTGGAACTAAGGAACCAAGCCCAACCCCTGAAAAATAACCCCACACCATAATCTCCCCTCCACCAAATGAATTGGACCAGTGTACAAAGCGTCCTAACCTCAACCTGATAGTTTACGCCAGATTTTGTAGGAAGCAAGCACACTGATGGCACATGTGTGTGCTGGCTTCATATGAGTTAGCGCCCAGAGCCCCACCCTCCAGAGGGGGTCAGTGTGTGAAGGGAGTAGTAAGAGGTGTTCACAGGTACCGTATTGTCCAGGCCAGGATAGACCAAGGCCCGAGCCTGGGAAAGAGTCCACGAGGGACAGAGCAGGTAGGAAGCTGCAAGGAAGACACCGAGCTGAGGTACAGCATCTGTGCACGAACACTGCAACATGTTTAATTTGCAGGAGGACCAAGCAGTAAAGCTTCCATAAGAGAGCCAGGAGGCTGAATATTATGTTTGGTTCATATTGATGGTGAGGAAGAAATACCTGTATGAGCTTTTGATGTTCTTTTAAATAAAAGTGGGCAGGAAAGCCATGAAAATACTTCTAGCGTGGAGTAACTCACTATTTTGACAAATCACATAACTAGCGATGAGACCTTCATCGCAAACAGTGATTACAGTGCAAAAGACAAAGTTTTCCCACCAAACGGGAAAAGCATCACATCCCAAGGTAAAGGCCAGGGCTTCCTGAACTGCATTACACCACAAGGAGGCATGCAGAGTATCTTTGTAAAGAAAGTGCTGTATGTTCCAGAACTAGAAGGCAGCCTTCTATCAGTGAAATTCTTGCAAACATCGATCTCACTGTTAAATTCCAGGGTGATGAATGCACAATTCACAACAATAAGCGATTCCTCGCAAAAGGAAAACTGGATGATCACCTATACAGGCTCATCACCACAGACCAGCAAGCCAATATAGTCTCTAATGACCTACGCAACAAATGTATTCACTTATAGCACAGGCGGATGGGGCACAGAAGTACAGAAGCTATACAGGACATTATAAAGAGAGGCTTATCAGAAGATTTGACAATAGCGCCTTGCAGAGTGCTCATGAAATGCAAATAATGTATTGAAGCAAAAGCCACATGCTTCCCGTCCACAGGCATCTCAAAGCCCTTGTACACACGGTCGGAGATTCCGACAACCAAATCCATTGGATTTTGTCCGACGGATCTTGTCCGAAACTGTTGCATACACACGGTCGGACAAAGTTGTCGGAAAATCCGATCTTTCAGAACGTGATGACGTAATTTTGTTACGATGGGACTACGTTCAGGCTAGTAGCCAATAGCTTTGATGTAGGAATTTGATCTGAGCATGCGTGGCACTTTGTCCGATCGGAATTCTCTACACATGATCGGAGTATGTCCGATCGGAGCATTTTGTCATAAAATATTTCCAGCAAGTTGGAAAATTTGGTCCGACGGAAACAGTCCGATGCAGACCACACGCAGTCGGAATATCCGACAAAACACTCCGATCGGACACATTCCGTCGGAATCTCTGATCGTGTGTACAAGGGCAAAGAGAAACCACCTACCCCCTGCAGCTCATACACAGTGATTTATGCGCTCCAATGAATACCCCCACATCGGGCGGTACTACTTATCTGATGAGACACAAGAATGAAACATCAGAGAATCTTCAAGTGTTCATTGCTATGTCTAGCAACAAATTCCAACTCAAACCAGGAATAACACGCACCGACAATGGAGGAGAATACATAAGCAAAGAAGTGGCCTCATATCTGAGGAGACAAGGAATAGTACACCAGACAACCGCACCATACACTCCTGAACAAAACGATGTAGCAGAAAGAAAAAATTGTGCTCTTATAGAAATGGCCAGATGCATGTTGTCGGATTTCAACCTACCTCACAAGTACTGGAGAGAAGCAGTCATGACTGCTACTTACAGAACAGACTACCCTCAAGATCCATTAAAAGTACTCCATTCAAAATGTGGTATGGATCAAAGCCTAACATAGGGCACATCAGAGTGTTTGGATGTAAAGCATATGTCTATATTCCAAGAGAGAAGCAATCCAAGTTGGAGAACAGAGCCAAAGAGGGCAGTCTAGTAGGCTACAGTGAGCAAACTAAGGGTTTCAGAATCCTACACCCAAAGACTGACACAGTGACACATATCAGCGGAGCGATCTATTGCTGAGGGCGGTAGGACCATCCTCTAACCTATCTGTCTCTATCTGATCCTAGCTGCTAATCCATATATTGAATTTACGATTGGAAAACTTTTTACGTTTGTGAGTGCAATGTTTGTTGGTTTTTAATTTAATAAAGCACCTTGTCTGTTTAACGGAATTACACTATATGCACTTTTCTTTGTAATTATACTTCCTTTGGAGACCGAGTGGAGGAGTATATGAAGAAAAAAGAAACCTGCATTTACACCTATGAGGATTTGTTAATCAGCTGTGTGAAACCAGCTGAGTCTGGTAAGAGAAATACCTAAGGGGGACTCTTCACTGGCAACGATTCCGTGCAGTGTTTGCATGTGTGCACGCGTGGAGGTGTATTTCGGGCAATAGTGCAATATAGATTATAATTTTTAACGAACTATGTTGAATGACTTTGAGATTTATGACCTCACCACCAAGCACTAATTTCTAGTTGGACATTGGTTAAATGGACATAATATGAAATATTGAGCTTGTAATTTATTCAACATATATTTTCACTTATCTGGTTTAAATGTTTTGAGGAAGTTTTTTTAAACCATTTAATGCATATCACCGTTATTGTCTGTATTTAGAATATTATGCGCTGTTTCTAACTCTCTCTTGATAGATTGACTCATCTTTTGGAGGTGTTGATTTATCTTTATAGAGTTTTTTTGTACAATAATGACAGGGCTGTATCAGTGTATATAGCCTAATTAAAACAGCTGCTTAAAAGGAACGTAATTCCACACCCCCCAGAATATATACACACGGTTTAGGGTGTAAGCGCTTGTTGTTTTTGCATCTAGCAAGGCGGCGCTAGGTGTAAGAAAGTTGGGGTATTTGTAATATAATACATTTTTGATTTTCGATGTATTACTGTTTTAGGTACTGCAGTTAATCTAATAGTGAACCACTTGTTATCAGTCAGGTCAGACCAGGGGCGGATCCAGGGGGGGGCAACGGGGCAATTGCCTCCTCCCAGAAAATAGAACTTACTCCAAGGCTTTCTCCCTCCGCCACCTCCCCAGATTTGCATGAGGCATCTAAATGCAGCTGGGACTTTATTGCTGCTTCCCCTGGCTTCCATCAGTTCATTTAGAGGGGGCCAGTGGGTCACTATGGGGGTCTGTAATTGATGTGACACGGGCTGCTGCTACATGCTGGCAGAGTTGCAGCAGAGCGGCACAAGTGTCACTTCACTTCCCTGTCAGGCGGAGTGATCTCCACCCGACAGGAGCTTCCTAGTCCCGGCTGGTGTGACGTCACGATTCAGAGGCGCGCAGGATTGAAGACAAGATGGACTGTAGCCAGCTCAGTGCACTGCAAGTGAGTGATCACTTACTTAGCTAAGGCAGTGTTGTGTTAAAGAGCTACAGTGGGCATTGTTATGTTAATGAGCTACGGCAGGCATTGCTATGTTAATTAGTTAACACCTTGTCTTACAGGTGAAGTGGTGAATTCTTTGGAGGTGGGGGGGGGGGGTGAAATAATGTACACTGGTAATTGTAATATGGCACATGGAGGACGTTAATTTACTCACTCATGTATTTGTGATCAGTGACAATTAACCCCTTTGTGCTGCATTAATGACAGTGGCACCATCAATGTTAATTAACCCCTTTTATGCTACAGCATGAAGGGGGTTTATAAACACTGCCACTAGTGCCACTAATGCAGCACAAAGGGGTTAATTGCCACTGGTCAGTAATACATCAGTGAGTACATTAACCCCCCTCCATGTGTCATATTACAATTACCAATCATCATCATTATCATCATGATAATCACACAGCACAGGTGCGTTGAGCCACAGCACCTGTATTGTGTGATTATCATGATGATAATGATGATATAGAATGACAGAAATCTGTATCTTTATGCTTCATTCACACAGGCAGACATGCGTCTGACATGCAGGGCTGTCTTTTACTGGCTTGGGGATGCATAAAGTGTTACATGCATCCCATTTATTTATACTGAGACACACAGCCGCTATATCCCAGTATGTCATGCATGCGGATCCCAGAATGCATGCAGGGTTTATTCAAGGACCCGCACCAACATATCATATTGGGATATAGCGGCTGTGTGTCTCAGTAGAAATAAATTAGATAAAACTGTCCCGTTAGCGGCCTTTACCACCGTCGCCCGCCCACCCCAGTGTGAAAGCATCCTTATTTTCTGGCAGTGCCCCTCCCGAGACTAGACTCTGGATCCGCCCCTGGGTCAGACATGATCCATGTACGCTACACCCATTCACATTGCTGGCACATGGTAAATATTGAGGGATATGATTTAGTTGTCTTCATATGATTGAATGCACCAAAGTACCTTCATAAGCTTTAGTAAAATCAGGTGCATAAACTTCTTCTGTCTCAGTCATTGTACAGTAACAGAAAGTACTGACTGCTAATGTAGTAAGCATGGCTTTTTTGTAAAGTCAGTAGCTACAAATACTGAAGTCAGGTGTTACTAGTGGCTGGAGTCCAGCTCTGTCTTCCCACAGGCAGATCTTCTTACTGCGGCGGGTCCCCAGCGCCTCCATATTGAGTACAGGAGCTGGCAATGGATGCCACAAACAGCTCCCCACTACACAAGCTCAGTTTCAGGCTTGAGGGAGGGAGTGTACCAGCAGGACTTCGAGTGAAATGCTGCTTTAAATTCAGCTGATAGCATGCAAATATACATGTTAAAAAATTATTTTTTAAAGAGTCTCTTAATGTGGTTTCAGTTTTTCTAAAAATTGTACATTGTTTAACAATTTATATGTTTTTAAAATATTTATATGTGCAAACCTATAAGTGTGTTTTCCTCTGAAATTAGAAAATGCATCAGATAATAATAAAAAATAGTAATTGTATTACCTTTCCTAATGCTTTAATCCCCATTAGGTCAACAAAACACACAGCGCTCATGTCAATAATGATCGTATGGAAGTTGACAATCGGAGGAGCCGTCAAGATAGGATCTTCTGCTTTAGCTGGGGCTGACATGCCATTTGGAATAGGAGTTGTGATTTGAGAACTCACAGTTAGGGTGTTAGATGCTATGTAACTAATTGCACTGTTTGTCCCATTCACTGTGTTGTTGTTGTTGGAGTCAGTGGAAGGGGCTCCATCAAAATCTTCCTGAAGTTCTTGAAGTGACAAAGTCTGCAATATGGACACATGGTAAAAATTAGAAATGAAAGATTAGGATGCTTATGGTACAATACATGAAAAGATGTTATATGCCAATGATATGTTACTGCTTCTTGGAGACATGGCCCCCTCATTGAGAGCGGTGATGGCAATTAGGGATGAACTTTCTGTTCAGGTCGAACATGAGTTTGACTCGAACAAGAGTTCGACTTGAACATTTGCTGTTCACCCGCCCATCGAAAACTGAATGCATTTTTAAAAAATGTCGTGGGAGTCCCCCTCAAAATCCATACCAGACCCTTATCCGAGCATGCAACCTGGCAGGCCACAGGAAAAGAGGGGGGATGAGAGAGCGCCCCCCTCCTGAACCAGGCCACATGCCCTCAACATGGGGAGGGTGCTTTGGGGTAGCAGTACCCCCAAAGCACCTTGTCCCCATGTTGATGGGGACAAGGGCCTCATCCCCACAACCCTTGCCCGATGGTTTGGGGTTCTGTGGGCGAGGGGCTTATCGGAATCTGGAAGCCTCCTTTAACAATGGGACTCCCAGATCCCAGCCTCCCCCCCTGTGTGAAATGGTAACGGGGTACAAATGCACCCCTATCATTTCACCAAAAAAGTGTGAAAATGGTAAAAACGACAATACACGCCTTGGGACAAGTCTTTTATTAAAAAAAATTAAATAAAGGTATCCCACAAAGTCCATTCACCTACTTCTCTTGCTCCGAAGGACTGAAAGTAAAAAAATTAAATAAACACACGCCGCCCCCGATCTGCCTCCATGGGAAGCACCCTCCATAATGACCGGCCTCTCAGGTGACGATTCTTTTATAACTGAGGATGGGGCCACACGGTGACATCGCTGGGTGACCCCGCCCCCTCTGACACATGGAGACATCTCTATGGCTTCCCTGTAGCATCAGAGGGGGCGGGTCACTTGGTTACGTCACTGGGTGGCCCCACCCCCTCTGACGCTACAGGGAAGCCATAGGGATGTCCCTATGCATCAGGGGGGTGGGGACACCCGGCAATGTCATCGTGTGGCCCTGCCCTCAGTTATAAAAGAACTGTCACCTGAGAGGCCGGTCATTACGGCGGATGCCTCCCATGGAGGCAGATTGGTGGTGGTGTGCGGCTTTTTTTTCTTTTTTGGTCCGTCAGAGCGAGAGAAGAAGAAGATGAATGGACTTTGTAGGACACTTTTTTTTTTATTAATAAAGGACTTGTCCCAAGGTGTGTATTGTCGTTTTTACCATTTTCACACTTTTTTGGTGAAATGGTAGGGTAAATTTGTACCCCTGTTACCATTTCACACAGGGGGGGAGGCCGGGATCTGGGGGTCTCCTTGTTAAAGGGGGCTTCCGGATTCCAATAAGCCCCTCCGCTCGCAGACTCCCACAACCATCGGGCAAGGGTTGTGGGGATGAGGCCCTTGCCTCCTCAACATGGGGACAAGGTGCGTTGGGGGGGTGCTACCCCAAAGCACCCTCCCCATGTTGAGGGCATGTGGCCTGGTATGGTTCAGGAGGGGGGCCTCTCTCTTACCCCCCCCTCTTTTCCTGCGGCCTGCCAGGTTGCGTGCTTGGATAAGGGTCTGGTATAGATTTTAGGGGGGACCCCCAAGCCATTTTTTTTTAATTTTGGCACAGGGTCCCCCTTAAAATCCATACTAGACTTAAAGGGGGACCCCCACGCCATTTAAAAAAAAAATTTGGTTAATTTTGGTTTATTAACCGCATGACGACCAGCCGCAGCATGGCTCGGCTGTGCGAATCGCCATTATGTTACGTAACATAAACAGCCACTAGGGAGCGTGCACGCCGCCAGAGACACGTGCCCCTGCTCGCTCCCCAAGCCGATGCGAGTGCCCGGCAGTCTCGATCCCCTCTGAGCTCCCGCGATCGCTCAGGGCACACGGAGAAGCGGGAGCTGTGTGTGTAAACACACAGTTTCCGGTTCTCTGAGCAGGGAACTGACAGATCGTCTGTCCATACAGCGTATGGATAGCGACCTGTTATTTTCCCTGCACAGTCCCATCCCCTCTTCAGTTAGAACACAAAATAGGATGCATATTAACCCCTCCCCTGCCCCCTAGTATTAACCCCTTCACTACCAGTGACATTTTTACAGTAATCAATGCCAATGGTCGCAAAAATGTGCCAAAATTGTCCGAGGTGTCCGCCATAATGTCGCTGTCATGATAAAAATCGCTGATTGCCGCCATTACTAGTAAAAAAAAAATATGAATAAAAATGCCATAAATTTATCCCCTATTTTGTAGACGCTATAACTTTTGCGCAAACCAATCAAATGCTTATTGCGATTTTATTTTACCAAAAATATGTAGAAGAATACGTATCGGCCTAAACTGCGGAAAAACATTTTTTTTATATATTTTTGAGGGATATGTATTATAGCAAAAAATTTAAAATAATGCGTTTTTTTCAAAATTGGCGCTCTTTTTTGTTTATAGCACAAAAAATAAAAACCGCAGAGGTGATCAAATACCACCAAAAGAAAGCTCTATTTGTGGGAAAAAAGGACGGAATTTTGTTTGGGAGCCACATCGCGCGACCGCGCAATTGTCAGTTAAAGCGACAAAGTCCAGAATCGCAAAAAGTGGCCTGGTCTTTGGTCAGCCAAATGGTCCGGAGATTAAGTGGTTAAGGTTCCCCTTAATATTCATACAGACCCAAAGGGCCTGGTAATGGACTGTGGGGGAATCCCATGCCTTTTTTCTCAATTACTTTTATGTGTATTTCCGGGACCGACAATTCATTATAGCCGCGAGTACTTTTAAATGACTTTTTTCTTTTAAAAATGTAATTTTGCTCTTGGACTGTTCTAAACACGAGAAACATGCACCACTTTACAGGCATACTATAGACACCCTCAGGTAGGAAATTTAAAGAAATATTTCACTTTTATTTTTTCACTTTAAGCATTGTTGAAATCACTGCTCCTGAAAAAATTGCAGTTTTTAAAACTTTTTTTCCCAAGTGTTCTTCCAGAACAGCCCTTGAGAGATGGAGCTCCTCCCATCGACACAGGAAACACATTGCCACAGTTCAAAAGGCGGTCCCTCAGGTACCTGGTCAGTCATTTGTGTTTCCTCCGTCGGAGGAACATGTTGCCAGGAACCTGGAGGCCCCTCTCAGGGGCTGCCTGAGAACCTGTAAGCCATAAGGGACCGGGTCCTGTTTTTTGGCTGCAGTTGGGTCCATACCTTTTTTCTTGTGGCTCGGGTACCGTCCAGCTGAATCGGAGCAGACCCGTAACCCTCCTCCTTCCAGTGCCGAGGTGGCCAGGGGCAGAATGACGCCGGTTTCCCCCAGGAGCGGTGAGTGGAACCTTCCATCTCTGCTCCTTGTTGCGGTGGGGTCGGAGACGCTGAGCGTCATTTCCGGCGGAACCGCGTCATCACTGTGTGCCGAGACTTCTGGTTCCGGGTCTCTAGGGTACAAGGAGGAGAGGGAGAGCCAGCGCTGTTCCTGTACAGTCCCGACCAGCGTCCAGCAATACCGGACTAGCGGCGGGATCCGGAGCGGCAGAGGGGGACCATGGAGGCTATTCCCCAGGACACTCCGGCGGAGACAGGCACCAGCCAATCCCAGGTAGGCTGCTGGGCATGCTATTACTCTGGTGGAGTGGTGGTGTTTGTAGGCTGGGTTCTGTAGTGCCCCACGGTGGTGATTAACTCACAGTTAAAGCGGGAGTCCACCGGGACTCCGCGGTTTTTTTTTTTTTTAAAAGCCAGCAGCTACAAATACTGCAGCTGCTGACTTTTAAAATAGTGACACTTACCTGTCCAGCGCGCCCGCGATGTCGGCACCCGAAGCCGATCGCTAGGTCGTCTGTCGGGTCCTGCCGCCGCCATCTTGGGTATGGGAATCAGGAAATGGAGCCTTTCGGCTTCATTTCCCCGTTCCCTACTGCGCATGCGCGAGCCGCGCGGCGCAATCCGGACGGTCCCCGCTGCCTCTGGGAACTGTGTGTTTCCCAGTAGGCAGCGGGGCACTTGCGCAAAGGGGCGGGCAGTTGCGGAAAGGGGCGTAATCTACGCCCCTTTCCGCAGACAGCTATCCCGGAAGTGGGTGCAGTTACCTGGATTATCCAGGTAACTGCACCCCCCTCCCCCCTGAAAGGTGTCAATTGTGGCGCCGGAGGGGGGGGGGATTCCGATGAGCGGAGGTCCATTTTAGGGTGGACCTCCGCTTTAAGGATGTATGCAGTTGGGCGATTCTAAGGAGGGACATGGAGCTGACGCTAAAAAATTCTTTGTCTTCTTATTTTCAGGCTAAAGAGCTACCAAAGGAAGACAAGGCAGGCCGCAAAAAGTGCCCTAATTGTGGGAATAGGTTGTCCTCTGGCTCTAACAAAGCCCTATGCAAGCAATGCATTGCAAGCTTGCTTAAATCTGAGGCAGATTCCCCCTTAGCAAAATTTTTGGGCTCCTTTAACCACTTTCAGACCGGACCAATTTGCTGGTCAAAGACCAGACCACTTTTTGGGATTCGGCACTGCGTCGCTTTAACTGACAATTGCGCGGTCGTGCGACGTGGCTCACAAACAAAATTGACGTCCTTTTTTTCCCACAAATAGAGCTTTCTTTTGGTGGTATTTGATCACCCCTGCGGTTTTTATTTTTTGCGCTATAAACAAAAATAGAGCGACAATTTTGAAAAAAACGCATTATTTTTTACTTTTTGTTATAATAAATATCCCCCAAAAATATATAAAAAAACATTTTTTTCCCTCAATTTAGGCCGATACGTATTCTTCTACATATTTTTGGTAAAAAAAATTGCAATAAGCGATTATTGATTGGTTTGCGCAAAAGTTATAGCGTTTACAAAATAGGGATAGTTTTATAGCATTTTTATTAATAATTTTTTATTATTTTTTTTTTTTACTAGTAATGGCGGCGATCTGCGATTTTTATTGTGACTGCGACATTGTCGGGGACCCATCGGACATTTTTGACACATTTTTGGGACCATTGTCATTTATACAGTAATCACTGCTATATAAATGCAGTGATTCCTGTGTAAATGACACTGGCAGTGAAAGGGTTAACCAGTGGGTGGCAGTGTAGGGGTTAAGTGTTCCTAGGGGTGTGTTACTAACTGTGGGGGGGTTGGGCTTTCATTTAGTGTACACTGATCTCTGCTCCAATCATATGGAGCAGAGATCAGCGTCACTAGTTGCTAGGCAGAATGGAAAAATGTTGTTTATACAGCATTTCCTCCATTCGGCCGCTCCGTGAGACGATCGCGGGGATGCCCGCGGCGATCGAGTCCGCGGGTCCCGCGACCGGACTCACGTGGGCCCGACCAGCGCGGGAGCGCGCCGCCGGCGGCGCGCTCCCGATGGCAGGGCGGCATCGAATATTGGACGTACATGTACGCCAATATGCCTGCCTGTGCCATTCTGTCGACGTACATCGTCGTGCGCTGGTCGGGAAGTGGTTAAAGAGGAAATGGCGTCGACCTTTAAATCCCTCCGGGAGTTAATCACTGACGTAGGGTCAGCTGCCTCCACGAGTAAAACAACTGCAATCTCCTCCTCACCATGCCTTACAACACCCAGCTCAGGGGAGCCCGTATGGTCAGGGAGCCTAGCCCCACGTTGATTAGCCCCGATTCCTCTGACACAGACTCTGATCAGGAAGAGGAGCAAGCAACATCTAAAGCCTCAAAGTATAGATTGTCTCTTGAGGAAGTTGATGAGCTAATGGGTGCTATCTATGATACACTGGAAATTGAGGAGGAAGAAACTCAGTTATCCAGACATGATCAAATGTATGAGGCTCTGGGGAAAAAGAAAGCAAGGGTTTTCCCTATACATAAGGTGCTTTCTGACCTTGTCCTTAAGGAGTGGTCTGAACCAGATAAAAAGGTTTTCTTTCCTAAATCCCTTAAGAGAAGGTTCCCTTTTGATGAGAGCCCAGAGGCGGTCTGGAATAAAAATCCTAAACTAGACACCCCTCTGCCCAAAGTCTCAAAGCAGGCTGATCTGGCCTTTGAGGATATGGGCCACCTGAAAGATCCCATGGACAGGAGAACAGACATTGTCTTAAAGAGGGCCTGGGATGCCTCTATGGCAGGCTTAAAACCAGCTCTAGCCACTTCTTGTGTAGCTAGAAACCTGGAGTTCTGGTTGTCGCAACTACAGGAACATTTAAAAGCAGGCACTCCTAGGGGGGAGCTTCTGAAATCCTTCCCTGTGCTTTTTAAGGCCACCAGTTTCATCTCTGACGCCTCCACGGACTCCGTAAAATTTACGGCTAAGTCAGCAGCACTTTCAGTGGCAGCAAGGAGGTCAGTATGGATGAAAACTTGGGGGGGAGACACGGCGTCTAAAACCCGCCTGTGGAGCGTCTCTTTTACAGGAGACTTAGTCTTCAGGCCTGAATTAGATTCCGCCTTAGAAAGGACGACGGATAAAAAGAAAACCTTTCCCGCAAAAAAGAAAAATTTCCAAAGAAAATTTTTTCGTCCCATTAAGGAACCCTCTAAATCAGAGAAGAGTTCAACCCCCAAAAAACATTGGTCGGGACATAAAGGGAAAGGGGGCATACTGTTTAGCCGCCCCAATCAGGATCCCAAACCCCAGTGACGTCAGGGTTCCTGTGGGAGGAAGATTAAGCAAATTTCTTCCACAATGGGAAGAGACAACCTCGAACGAGTTTGTCTTAAATATAATAAAAAGGGGTCATGCGCTGGAATTCCACAGCAGCCCTCCTTCAAAGTTTTTGGTGACAAAGCTCCCAAGTCACTCAGAAAAGGCCAGGGCCTTACCTTTACTGATAGGGGAAATGGTGGATCAAGAGGTATTGACACCAGTCCCTATTCAGGAACAAGGAGACGGTTTTTACTCGCACATTTTCGTGGTAAAAAAGCCTTCAGGGAGGTTCAGACTAATTATGAACCTCCGACCACTGAATCGCTCCATCCGTTACAAGAGATTTCGGATGGAGTCCATTTATTCCATAAAGAACCTTCTCCAGAAAGAGATATTTATGGCCACCCTGGATCTAAGGGATGCTTATCTGCATATTCCAATAAGGGAGGAATGCCAGAAATTCCTTCGGATGGCAGTGCAGATAGACACAAAAGTTTACCACTTTCAGTGCAGAGCGCTCCCCTTCGGTCTGTCATCCTCCCCGAGAATCTTTTCCAAGGTTCTCGGAGAGGCTTTAGTTCCACTGAGGCTTCAATCAGTCTCAATTATTCCCTAGACGACCTGCTCCTAACAGCACACTCGGAGAGTCGTCTTTCTCAGGATCTGGAGTTGACTCAACTCAGCCTAAGTCGATTAGGGTGGATTGTCAGTCAGGAGAAATCCAAGACAACCCCAACACAGGAGATCCTGTATTTGGGTTACTGGATCAAGTCTGTAGATCAGAAAATTATACTGCCGGAAGAAAAGATTTTGAATCTGTGGCAGAGAACATCTTTTCTTCAATGCAGCCCCAAATGTACGGTGAGGGAAGTAATGTCGGTCTTAGGTCTTATGACGGCAGCCATTCCAGCCGTACAATGGGCCAGGTTCCACCAAAGAGACCTTCAGGGATTTCTGTTGGAACAATTAAAGGGCAGAGATCTGGAGGAGGAGGTATCGATCCCCTCAAAGATAAAACGCTCCCTCTGGTGGTGGAAGGACAGGGAGAACCTAAACAAAGGGGTTCATTGGGTCCTTCCTATCACTTCAACACTGACAACGGATGCGAGCAGCTGGGGCTGGGGAGCCCACCTCGGCTCAAGCTGGGTCCAGGACAAGTGGACCCCGGAAGAGAAATGTTTCTCTTCCAATTGGAAGGAGCTAACAGCGATCCTAAGAGCTGTTTTAGCCTTTCACCCCACACTACAGGGTCACCATCTACAAGTCCGTTCAGACAATATGACGACTGTAGCATACATAAACAAACAAGGCGGTACCAGAAGTCCTCGTTTGATGTTGGTAGCCAGACGCATTTTTCAGTGGGCAGAAGCCAATCTGGAATCCATTTCTGCAGTTCACCTGAAAGGGGAGCTGAACAGCACGGCGGACTTCTTGAGTCGACAAAAAGTTTTGAACCAAGAGTGGTCCTTACACCCAGAGGCATTCAATCTCATAACAACTCACTGGGGAAAACCAGAAGTAGACCTTTTTGCGAGTAAAGAGAATGCAAAGGTTCCCAATTTTTGCTTGCTAAACCCAGGAGATCAGCCCCTGGCTGTAGATGCCTTGCAAACTCCATGGACTTTCAGTCTGGCTTATGCATTTCCCCCGCTTCATCTCATTCCGAGGGTCCTAGCAAGATTCCTCACGGAAAAAACCTGTTTGATTCTAGTAGCACCATTCTGGCCCAGGAGACCATGGTTCACAACGTTGCTACAATTAACAGACTGTCCGCCTCTAAGGCTTCCCTGCAGACAGGACCTCCTGTCGCAGGGACCTCTTTATCATCCACAGGTGGCCACACTGAAGCTTTCAGCGTGGTTACTGAGGAGGAAATCTTAAGGAGTAAGGGCCTGACAGATGAGGTAATTGCGACCTTACTACAGAGTCGCAAACCAGTCACGAGGGCTATTTACAAAAAAGTCTGGAAAAAATTTAATAGCTGGCTGAATAGCCGTGACATAAATACGGCTAATATTCTACAGTTTTTACAGGAAGGTGTAAACAAAGGATTAACCCTAAGTACTATTAAGGTTCAGATAGCTGCCTTAAGTGTGTACCTAGATGAACGCTTACAGGAAAATCCTTTTGTCGCTAGATTCTGTAAAGCAATCGCTAGATGTAAGCCGGTTAGAGTCAGCAAAGTCCCATCCTGGGATTTAGCAGTTGTACTAAAAGCTTTCTTGGGGTCACCCTTTGAGCCTATCTCAGAGGCCTCCCTAAGGCTTATTACATTTAAGACAGTACTCCTGGTGGCAGTCACTTCAGCCCGTAGGGTCAGTGAAATCCAAGCCCTTTCCATCAGGGAACCTTTTCTACAGATCCTAGCAGACAGAGTCATACTAAAAACAGACCCTGGGTTCTTAACAAAAGTAGCTTCTAGCTTTCATAGGTCCCAAGATATTGTCCTCCCCTCATTTTGTCAAAATGCAGCAAATGAGAAAGAAGAACGTTTTCATTTATTGGATGTGAGGAGGTGTATTCTAGAATATCTTAAAGTGACAAATCCTTTCAGAATCTCTGACTCCCTTTTTTCCGGGCAGTGTAGGGGGCAAAAAGCTTCAAAAGTAACCATAGCTAGATGGATTAGACTAGCTATAGCAGAGGGGTATAAAGCCTTGAATAGAGATCCTCCTGAGGGTGTTAAAGCTCACTCAACAAGAGCGTTGTCTGCATCCTGGGCAGAAAGAGCTAGTGCCACCCCGGAGCAGGTATGTAAAGCAGCCACATGGTCAAGCTTTTCCACCTTTACAAGGCATTACCGACTGGACCTAATGTCTAGTCAGGATCAGGCCTTTGGGAGGAAAGTCCTCCAGGCTGTGGTCCCCCCCTAATCTGGTAAGTACTTGGGGATCCTCTCAAGGGCTGTCCTGGAAGAACACTTGGGAAAACTGGAGTTAGTATTTACCGGTAACTCCTTTTCCGGTGGTCTTCCAGGACAGCACGATCCCACCCTTTATTTGATTATAGTGATGTACTAATGTTATTACCTGTTATGGTTTATATGTTTTTCAGTTCCATCCTTCGGTTCTTGGTGAAGGACTGACCAGGGACCGCCTTTTGAACTGTGGCAATGTGTTTCCTGTGTCGATGGGAGGAGCTCCATCTCTCAAGGGCTGTCCTGGAAGACCACCGGAAAAGGAGTTACCGGTAAGTACTAAATCCAGTTTTTTTTTTGCATTGATACGTGTACCTTGGGGCAGGACCGAGGTCCCCAAACACTTTTTATGACAATAACTTGCATATAAGCCTTTAAAATAGGCAGTAACGTGAGCCCAGAGAGAGGGGGTTCCCAAGAAGGGCAAGAAACTGGCAGTCATGTTCCCCCAGCTGCAGCATACTGCCAGGTTTGCTCCAGTGATGAGGATGGAGGGGATGATGAGGTCACTGACTCTACGTGGGTGCTTGATAGAAGAGAGGAGGAGGCAAATCTCCAACGAGGCAGGATGCCCTCCAGGAGTCAGCTTAAGGGCAGCAAATCGACTGCATCACACCGCAGAGCTCCACATATGCAGCTCGCTGCTGACTCCCTGCGTATTTTGAAAAGTTCTTTGGTGTGGGCCTTTTTTGCAGATTACACAGTTGCTGTTTGCAACATATGTCTGAAGCGTATCAAGCGTGGCCAAAACAGCATCCGCTTAGGCACCACATGCTTGACCAGACATATGACAACCTTCCATGCAGTCCATTGGCAACAGTACTTAAAAGACCCACACCAAAGAACAAGGCTTGCTCCTCATTAGCTAGGATCTCCACCCCCACTATACCTTCAGTCATCTCAGAAACCTTCACTGAGAGGAATGAAGGTGTAGAATTAGGTGTGCCAAGTACTTGCGGGCAATCTGCTATCGCTACACCAACATCCGATTATAGCAGGCAAATTTCCCTACCCCAGTTGCTAAACCGTTAAAATAAATTTGGTCCCAGCCATCCACATGCTCAGCGGCTGAATGCTAGCTTGGCTAAATTGCTAGCACTCCAACAGCTGCTTTTTCAGCTGGTAGACTCTGCCCCTTGTGAAATTGTGGAATGTGCAGTACCTCAGTGGCAGGTTTCCAAACGCCATTCCTTTTCACGGAAAGCCATTCCAGCTCTCGACCGGCATGTGGAAGGCAATGTCTTGGCCTCGTTGGACAGGGCAGTCAGTGGTAAGGTGCCTATTACCACTGACTCATGGTCCAGCACGCATGGACAGGGACGTTATCTTTATTTCACGGTGCACTGGGTAAGTCTGATGGCAGCTGGGAAGGATTCAGGACAGGGTGCAGTATTGTTGGAGCTTGTTCCGCCACCACGCCTCCAAAATGCTAGTATTGGTGATTCTGTCACATCTTTCTCCTCCACTCCCTCCTCTTCTTCCTCTACGGCCTCTTCCTCTGCAGTTTTCTCCTCTGAACCAGCGGTGCTCCGTAGGCATTCAAGGGGCTACGCAAGTACTCTGGCAAAAAGATGCCATGTGGTGTTTGAGCTCTGCTTAGGGGACAGGAGCCACACTGGGGCAGAGATTCTGTCAGCTCTGCAGGGGCAGACTCAGAGGTGGTTGACGCCATGCCCGCTTGAGCCAGGAATGGTGGTTTGCGTCAATGGTACCAATGTCCTCTCCGCCCTCCGACAGGGATACTTGACCCATTTTCCCTGTTTAGCTCACGTCCTTAATTAAGTGGTGCAGCACTTCTTGTGCAGGTACCCAGGCTTACAGGATCTCCTGAGGCAGGCCAGGAAAGTGGGCATTCCTGCCAGTCATATAATGCCAATGCTCGGATGGCTGACCTTCAAAAGGAATGCAACCTGCCCAAGAACCACCTCATTTGTGACATGCCCACCAGGTGGATCTCAACGTTGGCAATGCTGCAGAGGCTGCATGTGCAGCAGAGGGCCATCAATGAGTACCTGTGTGAGTATGGCACCAGAAAAGGGTCATGGGAGCTTGGCTTTTTTTTGCCACACCAGTGGCTACTATCAAGGATGCATGCACTGTCCTGTCACCATTTGAGGAGGCCACAAGGATGGTGAGTAGTGACAGTGCAAGCATCAGTGATACTGTCCCTCTTGTCTTTCTGTTGGAGCACACACTTAGTGGAATAATGGACAGGGCACTTGAGGCAGAACAGAGGGAGGAAGAGGAGGACTTCCTTACCTCTCAAGGCCCCCTTTATCGTGAGAGAATTCCTGCAGGCCCGCCAATCACACCGAAAGAGGAGGAGGATGAGGATTGTGTCAGCATGGAGGTGGAGCCTGGCACTCAGCATCAGCAGCAGCCTTCAAGGGATCGTTTTCAGTTACCAGAAACCCATGGACTTGTACGTGGCTGGGAGGAGGTGGCTGTGGATTATGTCATCCTTAGTGACCCGGAGGACTCAGAGTCGAATGCCACAGCAAACCTTCGCTGCATGGCCTCCCTGATCCTTCACAGGCTGCGAATGGACCCTCGGATTTGTGGTATTAAGGAGAGGGATCATTACTGGCAGGCAACCCTTCTTGATCCACATTACAAGGGTAAGGTTGTGGAACTTATCCAGCCTTTGCAGAGGGAGCAGAGGATGAAACATCTTCAGGAGGCCTTGCAGAAAGGTTTGTGCAATGCGTGCCCAGAGCCTGTGAGGTTACAAATTTCTGGTCCTGGACAACATGTTGCTGAGGTCTGATCAGTTCCAGCAAGGGCTTGTTCTTGCGCTTAACAAAAGTATTTGTGAGGCTTTACAGTGTTGTGCCACCACCACCCCCACCGCCTAAGGCCCAATTTTTCTGGTCCTATTTAACAGGGGCATGTAATTACAATATTTGCTCTAATATTTCACAGCAGGGCTCCTTCCTGCACTCAATAACGGAATCTGTGAGGGGTTACAGTGTTGTGCCACCACCACTGCCTGATGTCCGGTACACATGGTCGGGCATTCCGACGGCAAAATCCATCTGCCTGGGGGGCGTGTCTGGGCGTGGACGACGGCAGACGTCTTTCTGGAGAGCTCTGAGTGCACCGGTGCCTATCCGCCGCCATCAGGGCTCCTACACAGCGGCTAGCTACACAAAAACCAGCCTGCATGATAGTCCGTGCTCCCCAGCAGTGCCCAGAGTAATTATTGTCCGGGGATTCGGCTGATGACACCTGGGAGAGACCGCACCGGTACTCCCGCGGCCGCTGCCATCTTGCTACTCCCAGGCCTCCCGGGGACAATGCCACCCATCTGGAGGTAGGAGGCCTTTACTTCACCCCAACCCTGTCAGGGGACTGTCCAGGCAACATAGGAGGGCCTCTTCAGGTCCCAGGGACGCTGCGGCCCGGTCCGGCCTAGTGGAGCCTGCGGATCCCCGCTGTTTCCTGGGGCTGGATTCCCGCCGGAGGCTGCCGTGGCCGGTCTGGCCTACTTCAGCAGTGCAGCCGCCTATCTGGGCCCACCCCATCATCTCTCCGGACCCTGGCCCTGTCCTGAGGTGTCACCACAGCCCCTGGACTGGATACTTCTGGCTACAGAGGCTGCAGCTTGTGACTCTGTGCCCTGGGCCCACTGCATCGGGGAGATCTCAGCCCTGGGGCCTTACTGCCTGGCCGTCTCTTCTGGCCTATTAGTGTGACCGATGGGCCTGTGGCCGCCTAGAGACCTACCCGACTGCCACTCAACAACAGCCCGGGACCGGGTATGGCAGAGAGGGGGCGCACCCAGAGGAATTCCTGTGGACCATAACATGACAGCTCCCCTCCCCGGGGGCTGTGACTTGAAGATGGCTGGGTGAAGACAAGCCCTGGGGGGACCCCATGCCTGACCCGGACCATATGGGCCACAACGCAACTTCACCTGATGTGACCTCGGCATGACCACCCCCAAAAGTTACAGGACAAGATCAGCAACCTGCGGTACCCACAATCGACCTTCACAGCCCGGTATTCAACGTTTCTTCAGGGGAAACCCGTGCACTTCACCTGGTGACACCGCCGATATGCCTCGGGTACCCCAATTGGAAACAGCCCCCACTGGGACACAGAACCTCCCAGGTACACCCGCATCAGACTATCTTTCAGGGACTCTGGCGGTGTTCAGATCTGAGATGGCAGGCTCTTCCTCAAACCAGGGAAACCTTGATGACGACCTCCGCAGTATGCTACGTGCTCTGCCTACGAGGGCGGACATCGAGGTCCTCCCTACGAGGGCAGACATCGAAACCCTAATCCTGCGGATAGAGGAGGCACATAACAGGGATATACAAGAGGTGAGGACTGAGCTGCATGCCATAGAAGACCGAGTCTCCTCAGGGAAAACCCAGCTCACTTCATTGGCGACTAGGGTGTAAGCACTGGAACACGCACAGGATACCCAGGCGGTGGTGGCGCAGGAGATGCAGCTCCATCTGGAGGAAATGGAGGACCGCAGTCGCCGCAATAACTTGCGACTGCGGGGTATCCCAGAGGCTACGGGTCAAGAAGATCTGGCAGAGACTCACTGCTATCTTTCACAGGCTCCTAAGTGACCCGCCTCCCTCCCTGGAAATTGACCGAGTTCACCGGGCACTGGGCCCCAGATCTACCGATCCGGCACGACCTCGTGATGTTCTGTGCCGTTTACACAGATACGTACAGAAGGAAGCGCTTCTGAAGAGGGCATGGGATCACGGGGCCATTGACTTTGACGGTGCACAGATTCAGATACTCCGGGATCTCTCCAGGGCCACTCTACAATGCCGCGCCATGCTGAAACCGGCTATGGAAGCTGCAAGACGCCAGGGTTGCACGTACAGATGGGGCTACCCCCTGACAGTCATCTTCCGCACGGATAGCGGAACCTTTACATTACGCACACCGGCGGATCTCCCCCCCCTCTTTGCTTTCCTGGGCACAGATCCAGTCCAGGTGCCAAACTGGCTGGTGAGGATCCCGCGCCCGGCAGGCCGTTTGGGCCCAACGTCGGGCAGCGCCGCCCCACCGGCTCGCTCCCAGAGGTCCAGAGGTCGATCCCGCACTACGTCCGCTTCAGCGACCAGGTCACGTGAGTCATAACAGCTCCCCTCAGCACCTACTATGTTCTACACTGGCTGATTTTTTTCACCCCTCATCTACAATATTTTCCTGTGCTCTACATCCCCCCCCAATCAGGATTATCCCCGGCCATGTGGCTGTCCTGGTCCCTGGCGACATGCTAGGGACATGAGGAGACGTGCCGTGCTGTCCCTGGACGCTTCCATATGTGTGTCACCTTCCTGGGAGAGGGCGGGGTCACTTTTGCAACGCCCTGGGGAGACGCTTTCGGTCCCCCGGTGGGCCTGGGTGGCCCCCACCCTCAGGGCCTTCCACGACCCATCCACATGGACCCCAAGACTATTGTGCTCCTGCGGAGGCTCGGAGTGGGGTGACATAACAGAACATTTGGGGATCCGGGTGGGTTACTGTGACGGGTTCTGCACAGCGGTTGGGGGGAGGCTGGGTGGTGGCTCTGGACTTTGTGATGTGGGGTGGGGGTTGTTGGGGTGGGGTTTTTTTCCTCCCTCCTCTGTTCCCTCCATCCCTGCCTTCCTCTCTTCCCGCCCCCCCTCTATCTATCTCCCTCTCTCCGGGACCTGTGGGTGCCCCCCGAGTGGCGTGGGGGGGGATGTGTCGCAGTGCTATATATGGGGAAATGCATGGGGGAATGTTTGTTTGTAGCTGTTATATGGTTTTTTGCTTTAGTTAGCGTAATGTGTTTCCAGCCAGTGTAGTTACCTTGTAGATACCTGTGCAACTTTATAATTCGTTTAGTTGTATGACATGTTTTGTGCTCATGAATCCTGGATGACCCCTATCCTTCTGCGCATATTGTCCTGCCTATACAGACATCACTTTACTGCCCACATCTACCCATACACATAGGGCCCGAGGCTCCGGGAGCTCCCCCTCGGCCCGCACTGATCGTTCCCCCAATTAGGTTGACGCTTTTCATCCAGGCACTCCTGGTGGGCGTTGAAGCGGCAATTGGCTGCACTTTAGTGATCCAGCTCCGCTGGACAGTATCGGCTGGGAGTCTTTCCCTCTCAGTCGCTACCCATTTTCTGGAAAGTCTATCCCCCACTTCTTTAACCTTTCATTTTCACACCCTGATACTGCACTCTTCCTCTCTTCAGTTTTTCCCCTCCCTCTCTTCCCCCTTCCCATACCATCCATCCTGACATGAACATGGACGTGCTTAACATTGTTACCCTTAATGCAAAGGGACTCAATGTCCCAGAGAAGAGACGCATGCTACTAAACGATATGAAACGACAAAACGCTGATATTGTCTTGATACAGGAGACGCACTTTAGGGAGAACAGGTTCCCTATCCTAACAAACAGATTTTACCCGACAGTCTATCATTCCACATACTCTGAGGCCAAATCTAGAGGGGTCTCCATTCAAATATCTGCCAAGGTCCCATGGACTCTGATAGCTCTAATGACAGACCCTGAGGGACGGTTTTTATTTCTCAAAGGCCTGATAGGTAGTGTGAAGGTTACTATCGCTAATCTCTATGCCCCTAATAGCAGACAGGACCGGTTTGTGAAAAAACAGTTAAACTTGCTTCAAGGCTTTACGGAAGGACATCTGATCGTAGGCGGGGACCTAAATATCCCATTAATACCCGCAGAGGACACCTCTACTGGGCTGTCCTCCATCCCCTGTAGCACACGGAAAGCTGTCCAGACTGCCCTACATGCCTCCCAACTAGTGGATGTTTGGCGCCTCTTCCATCCCGGTGAACGGGACTACACTTTTTTCTCTAGGCCGCACCTCGGTTATTCACGTATTGATTATTTTTTGATGCCACATAACCAACTTCAGGCGGTCAAAGGCTCCACTATTGGGTCTATCACGTGGTCAGATCATGCCCCTGTAACATTACACTACGCTTTAACCGAATTTTATAGGGGGCAAAAGAAGCCATGGAGGCTAAATGAGGGCCTCCTCCAGGACGCTGAGGTACTAACTGACGTAACGATAGAATTATCACATTACTTTCACTCTAACAACACAGGAGACTGCGACGCGGGCCTAATTTGGGAGGCGCATAAGGTGGTGATTCGAGGGGTATTGATAAAACACGGCACACGGATCAAAAGACAAAGAACCGCTCAATTATCTGAGTTATTCCGTAAATTTAAAATCCTAGAAGCGAAACACAGACACCGACTACTCCCTTAGGTAGTGAGCTGGACACGATACGAACTCAAATAACCGACCTTCTCCACTTTAAAGCTAAGGCAGCACTCCAGATTTCCCGTAAAAAAATCTACGAATCGGGCAATAAATGTGGCAGACTATTGGCGCAATCTCTGAAAGCCCAACGGACAGCTTCTTATATACCTCACGTCTTCTCTTCCTCCGGGAGTCGAGAGACGTTGCCCCACCAAATTACCAACACTTTCAAGTCCTTTTACGAGACTCTATACAGCCTAAACGTGACCCAGCCAACCCAAGAACATATAGCCGACTACATAACCTCTTCCAACATGCCCACCCTGACGACGGAAATACGGGACACTCTAGAGGCACCTATAACATTGTCCGAAATCCAATTGGCAATAAGTAATACCAAGCGAGGGAAGGCCCCGGGACCTGATGGCTTAACAATACAATATTACAAGACTTTACTCCCAACTCTCTGACATCATCTACTTAATCTTTATAATGACCTTGCGAAGGGAAGTAAACTCCATGAGGCCACATTGCAGGCCCATATAGCAGTGATCCCCGAAGAGGGTAAGGACTCCTCCCAGTGTGGGAGCTATCGTCTGATTTCCCTACTGAATACAGATCTTAAGCTGTTTACCAAAAGTATAGCTTTAAGGCTGCAGCCATATATCCCCGACCTGATACACCTAGACCAGGTAGGATTTGTCCCAACCAGGGAGGCTAGGGATGATACCACCAAAGTCCTGAACCTGCTGCACGCTGCCATCTTGGGAGACAAGCCAAGTGTCTTTCTCAGCACAGATGCTGAGAAAGCCTTTGACAGGGTGAACTGGGCTTTCATGTCGGCCACACTACGCCATATAGGACTGGGTAATAACATGCTGCAATGGATTTCCGCAATATATACGACACCGTCGGCCAGGGTTAGGGCTAATGGGGTAATTTCCGAACCCTTTCAGATTACCAATGGTACGCGACAGGGATGCCCACTTTCACCCCTCCTTGTCACTCGAGCCATTCCTATGCCGCATCAGATCAAATCAGAACATAACGGGTATACCGATTAAGCATACTCAATACAAAGTGTCAGCCTACGCTGACGACTTGCTGTTCTCACTCTCAATCCTGGTGATATCCCTTCCCAATTTGATGCAAGAGTTTACAACCTATGGGGCGCTCTCCAACCTAAAGATTAATTTTGCGAAGTCTGAGGCAATGGGGGTAGGGATACCGGCAGCGCAGTTCACGCACCTTCAAACCAGCTTCCACTTGAAGTGGACAAATAAGGCCCTGAAGTACCTAGGAACATACATTCTCGAAACTGTATGAACTTAATTTCCCACCACTACTGTTGGAAATAAAAACCCTTTTGACCCAATGGCAATCAGGCATGCACTCCTGGATAGGACGCTGCAACATCTTAAAGATGTCTATCCTCCCAAAAATTCTCTACCTGATGCAGGCACTACCTATACACATCCCGACCGCCTTCTTTAAAAGGGTGCAATCTGTATTTACAGACTTTGTCTGGGCAAAAAAAAGGCCTAGACTCGCCAATAAACTTCTTGTTCTCCCCAAGTCTCATGGTGGGCTAGCTTTACCGAACATCCGAGCTTACTATAGAGCTGTGCATTTGGGGAGACTCATAGATTGGTGCCGACATCAGGGAATTAAGCTATGGGCCAAGCTGGAACAGTCCCAAAGTCCAATCCCGCTACGGGGGGCGCCATGGTGTTACCCAGCACTACTGACAGAGATAAAACGTCACCCACTGATAGGTAACACGGCGAGAGTTTGCGCCCGGATAATATCGCAAACGTCCCTCTCCTACCCGAATTCGCCCCTTTACCCTATAATAGGCAACCCCCTATTTACGCCGGGTCTCTACGACGGTTGTCTCCGGGGTCTAGGCGAGGCGGGCCTACACCAAGCCTCACACTACAGTTCAGGAGGGCGCTGGAAACTGATGGCGGACCTCATGTACCCTACGGGCCCGTTTGGCCTGGATTTTCTGAGGACTCTCCAATTAACACATTTTCTTTCTACGATCCCACCTCCCAATGCAGACGCCCAGACACTTACAGCCCTGGAGGTGCTATGCACTGACATGAGTACCATACCTCACACACTTTCGTTAACATATAACCTTTTAAATGCTCCCTCAGTAGACTTTACACCCCCGGGATTACTTAATTGGGAAAAAGAACTAGTTTGCCGATTCAATGCCTCCATGAGGCACCGTATTCTCCGATTTACACACAAATCCTCAATATGTGCCAAGATCCAGGAAACCAATTACAAAATTCTCTCACGTTGGTATAGGACTCCCTCGTTACTCCACCAGTACTACCCAAATACACTGGACCTGTGTTGGCGTTGCCACACAGATAAAGGGACAATGTTGCATATCTTTTGGTCATGCCCGAAACAAGCGCACTTCTGGAAAGTGGTGCGTGAGACCATACAACAATTCATAGACCAGCCCATCACAGACGACCCAGCATTTTTTCTCTTACACGCCTCCAACATCCCTGAGAGGAAATATCAGAAATCAGTGATTCGCCACCTGCTTGACGCAGCTAAGGCCTGCATACCACTCCAATGGAAATCGGCTCTTCCGCCGACCATTGACCTCTGGCTTCGCAAGGTGGAGGACATCAGAAAAATGGAGGACCTTATCCTCACAGCACGACATAGAGAAGAGGCCTTCACTAAAACCTGGCAGGGCTGGAATGTGTTTATATATTCAGCTGCGGGCCAGGCCCTGAGAGGGTCTGACACATAATACTGCAGAACAAGACTATAGTAGGCTGAGCTAAGGGGTCGTAGACATAGATCCCGTATATGCGCATCTGATCAGATTTCTGCACATTCCATGATCGTGTGTCCCACTGCTCCCCACCCCCCACACTACCTCCCACATACTTAATGCTCTCCCGCTCCTCTCCTTTCCACCTGCCCCCCCTGCTTTCCTCTTTTTTTTTTTTTCTCTCTTCTTCTTCTCGCTCTACCCCCCCCCCCCCATTTCTGGGGGTTATATCCGAGTAGTTGCTCATTTAAAAAGACCTTGGGAGGTGTGCCCACGAGACAATGATAATCCGCTGAATTCCACAACAATGGTATTAACGGTTATTGATATTAATATTAATGTTAGCAGAGACTTGCTGTTGTATCACCTGTTTTGCCTTCTACTCTGTTAGACATGTGGAATGTATGTATCTTGTTGGTCTATGTGGACCCATCTCCTGTTATAAATAAACAATTAAAAAAAAATAAAAAATCCATCTGCCTTTTGGCCCAAACTTGTCATACACACGGTCGCACAAAGTTGTCGGAAAATCCAATCATTCAGAACAAGGTGACGTAAAACATGTATGTCGCGACTATAAATGGGCCAGTAGCCAATAGCTTTTCAATTAGCGATGAGCTCGGTGTTTGAGTCGAATGCATGTTCGACTCAAACACCGGGTGTTCTCTCGTTTGGCGAAGCCAGAACTTTGTGGGCTGTTCACGCCATATATTCGTGTGCGCCAGCAGCGAGGAGAGGAGAGCCATAATTGGCCACAGGCAGGATGGAATGGAACTCAGCTACTGGAAGCAGGGAGATCCAATCATCTTGTGCAAAAGAGGAAAAACAGCGTAAATATTGTTCAAGAGTTTGGTTTGTCCTCTCAGTCTGCCCATTGGACTGAGGATGATAGGCGGATGAAAAAGACAGTTCAATATTCAAAGCCTTGCAGAGGGACTTCCAGAATCGAGAGGCTAACTGTACACCTCGATCCGAAACTATATTGGCTGGTACCCCATGGAGCCTAATGATTCCCTTGATGAACACTTGTGCAGTTTCGGAGGCTGAGGGGGTACCTTTCATGGGAACAAAATGTGCCATCTT
The DNA here is from genome assembly GCF_037356315.1 of Lithobates pipiens. Taxonomy (NCBI): domain Eukaryota; kingdom Metazoa; phylum Chordata; class Amphibia; order Anura; family Ranidae; genus Lithobates; species Lithobates pipiens. The sequence continues at coordinate 256,418,808 of NW_027507748.1, read as the reverse complement.
TGATAGACGATCAACCACCACAAAGATAGTGGTATGATCGTCTGCCAGAGGCAATTCAACAATGAAGTCTAGAGACAGCATTTTCCATGGCCTGTCCGGAACAGACAACGGTTTAAGGAGGCCCCAGGCCTTAGTTTTACAGTTCTTACTTCTAATGCACGTAGTGCAGGTGTTCACGTATTTCTTGCAATCCTCCCGTAACTGAGGCCACCAAAAAGTACGCTGTACCAAATCAATGGTTCTAGTGATACCGAAATGTCCGGCGAGTGCGTGGTCGTGACACAGCTCTAGGATAGATACCCGCAGAGTTTCGGGGATGTAGATCTTGTCTTTATACCACAGTAACCCACCTCTGGTTTGTAGTTCTGGTTCTGAAAAGGGTCTTTGTCCCAAGGAGGCTTGTCTAAGCCGGGAGAGAAGGTCTTCCTGAAGCAGAAGGAAATTCCCAGGAGCGAGAATGGTATCTGGAGGAGAAATTTCCTGGGACTTGTGGAACATCCGTGACAAGGCATCTGGTTCTAAGTTCTTAGACCCTGGGCGATAAGTTGCATGAAAAGAGAACCGGGAGAAGAAGAGTGCCCACCTGGCTTGTCTTGGTTTTAGTTTTTTTGCAGATCTTAAGTACTCCAGATTCTTGGGATCGGTAAATATTAAAATTGGATGAGAAGCTCCTTCTAACAAATAGCGCCATTCTTCTAATGCAGATTTAATCGCTAACAGCTCCCGGTCTCCAACATCGTAATTTTTCTCGGCTGCTGATAGTTTGCGCGAAAAGAAAGCCACAGGATGGAGCAGGGCCCTAGTTCCTTGTCTTTGGGATAATATAGCTCCTACGGCGATTTCGGAAGCATCCACTTCTAAAACAAATGGCAGGGAGGAATCTGGATGTCTTAAAATAGGTGCGGAGGTGAAAAGTCCCTTGAGAGTCTCTAATGCTTCTTGAGCTTCAGAGGTCCAATGAAAACGGGTTCCTTGCCTAGTTAGTTGTGTGATGGGTGCGACAATAGCCGAGAAACCCTTAATAAATTTGCGATAGAAGTTGGCGAATCCAATAAAACGTTGGATTCCTTTCCTGTTTACAGGAGTTGGCCAGTCCAAAATCGCAGTGATTTTCTGGGGGTCCATTTTTATACCCTTACTAGAAATAATCAGCCCCAGGAATGGTATACTTTCCTGTTCGAATAAACACTTGTCTGCTTTTGCATATAGTCCGTGTTGGTGGAGCCGACCCAACATGCTTTTGACGTGCTTGTGATGGGCTTCAAGAGAGGAAGAAAAAATTAAAATATCATCTAAGTAAACGACAGCGAATAAGTCCAGAAAGTTCCGGAGCACATCATTGATAAAGTATTGGAAGGTGGCGGGGGCATTACACAAACCGAATGGCATCACCAAATACTCAAAGTGTCCGAATCGAGTACGTAACGCGGTCTTCCACTCATCCCCGGCCTTGATACGGATCAAGTTGTAAGCCCCACGGAGATCGAGTTTAGTGAAAACTATAGCAGTTCCCAGTCTTTGGAATAACTCTGGGAATAGAGTCCACGGGTCTTAGGTAGGAGAGGAATCTGATATTGGGCAGCAAAGGATGAATCCATAAAGCAGCTGCATGCCCCGGAATCAATAATGGCGGGCGTCTGTAAAGTCTTTCCTGGGAACTGAAAGGAGACAGAAATGATAAGGTGAGATGAAAACTTTATTGAAGAGTCTGGGAGATCAGGAGGCATAGATGGACACTTACGGAGCTTAATATGACAGTTCCTGACGTAATGTCCAGATTCCCTGCAATAGAGACATAGATTGTTATTCCGCCGATGTTGACGTTCTACGGGGGTAAGAGATGGTCGCAAGACCCCAAGTTGCATAGGCTCAGGTGTGTCAGACGTGGTCCTGGGTCGGGCGGCAGGTGCTGGATGTAAATGTCTTGGGGCCTTTGGAAGCATCCAGGTTGGGCGAGAGAAACCTGTGGCCCTCTCGGCTCTTCTCTCTCTCAGACGACAATCGATCTGAATCGCCAAGTCAATTAGTGCGTTTAAGGTCTGTGGAACACCGACTCTAGCAAGCTCATCCTTCAAGGAATCAGAGAGTCCCATGCGGAACTGATGACAAAGGGCAGCATCATTCCAATTCGTATCCGCGTCCCATCACCTGAACTCGGCCACATAATCTTCCACCACTCTTCGTCCCTGCTGGAGGGTCCGCAAGGCGGTTTTTGCAGTCGCTGAAAGTTGGGGATCTTCGTATAATTGAGCCATTGCATCAAAAAAGGTAGAAAGATTAGCCAACGCTGCGTCCTTCTGTTCTAACAGACAGTGGGCCCAGGTCTGGGGGTCTCCAGAGGGTAAAGATACCACAAAACCCACCTTGGTAGCCTCCAGAGAAAAGGTCCATGGTTGGAGGGCGAAATATAATTCGCAGGAGTTGCGGAAGGCCCTGAAGCTGCTGCGATTCCCAGAAAATCGCTCAGGTGTTGGAACTTTAGGTTTGGGTGGTAACATCACAACTGTAGGTGCTGGTCCAGCTTTAGCTGAAGAAACTGATGGTTGAGGGGCCCCCAAGGATCCAGAGGGGTTAGAAAGAGTGATCACCCGTTCTTCCAGCCAGGTGTAGCCTTGCTGGAGGCCCTTAACTGCCTCAGAAAGTCCTGCCAGGTGTTGACAAAGTTCTTCCATGGCGGAGGCTCCCCGCTCGGGCTCAGACATTGGCTGTCTGCTACTGTCACGTACCTTCTAGTAGCGAGCCCGGATTGCGGAAAGAGGCCTCCCTTACGACTCCCACTACCGGTTTCCTGGCAATGTAACAGGGAACACAGGAGTAAGGAGGGGTACAGGTGCCTGGCAGGATCAACAGATGAGAAGGATGGATAGGTGAAGTTCAGTGGAACAGGTAATCTCAGCAGATGAAAGCAGTGCAGAGAAGCAGGCACTTGTAACAGATGAACGGAGCAATATAGCAGGTACTTGCAGCAGGTGAACAGTTCAATAAGACAGGTAACTTGTGGCAGATGAACAGTGCAATATAAGCAGGTACTTGCAGCAGGTGAACAGTTCAATACAAGCAGGTTACTGGCAGCAGATGACACAGTTCAATATAAGCAGGTTCACCTTAGCAGACGGATGGTCAAAGCAAGCTGGGTCAGATATCAGACTGGAAGCGAAGTACAAGGGAACAGGCAGGAGAATCGTCACAACAAGCCGGGGTCGGGTGCAGGCAGATAGCAGATGGGTCACAGGTAAGCCGGGTCAAACAGGAACGAATACTACAGATCAGGTCTCACAGGTATAACGCTGTAGAGCAGACAGCAGAGACCATTAGGAAAAGGTTGGTTTAAATAGGCCGTTTGACGCCAACACGGGATCGCGCACGCGCGCACGATCGCGCTCACCCGCGACCTGGGGTCAGTCTCTTAATGCGATTTTCATGACATTGTCCCCTCCCAAGGGGCAGCCTCCGGATGCCCTTTCGGGCAAATTTTTCCGGATGGGCCCTTTTAAAGGATTGAATCAAGTTTTTTGCATGAATGTTGTCCTCGGGCTCCCAGGAGTTCTCTTCGGGACCATATCCTTTCCATTTGATTAAGAACTGGTTCTGGTTCCCTCTTCTTCTGAAATTTAGAATGGCTTCTATTTCAAATTCTTCTTCGCCATAAACCAAGATCGGATCAGGAGGAGTGGTATTTCGGTTAGGAAATGGATTGGGAGTGAAAGGTTTCAATAAGGACACATGGAATACCGGATGGACCTTTAGTGAGTCTGGAAGTTCTAGTTCGAAAGCAACTTCGTTAATCTTCCTTTTGACTGAAAAAGGTCCTAAAAGTTTGGGACCTAGTTTCCTGGAAGGGCACGCCATCATCAAGTTTACCGTGGATAGCCACACCAAATCACCGGGTACCAGTACTAACTCTCCTCGTCTCTTCTTGTCAAAGGTTGCCTTGTTGTGCTCTTGAGTTCTAGTCATTGTTTTTTGCAGCAGTTTGTTGTTGGTAGAGAAAAAGTTAATCTTTTCCTGGACCACTGGTACTGAGCATTCAGGGAGGGAGTTGGCTAGAAATGAAGGGCGGAAGCCATAATTGGCGAAAAAGGGTGTCTGGTGGCGGAATGGAGAGAATTAAAACAGCGTAAGTATTGTTCAAGAGTTTGGTTTGTCCTCTCAGTCTGCCCATTGCCCAATATAAGCAGGTACTTGCAGCAGGTGAACAGTTCAATACAAGCAGGTTACTGGCAGCAGATGACACAGTTCAATATAAGCAGGTTTACCTTAGCAGATGGATGGTCAAAGCAAGCTGAGTCAGATATCAGACTGGAAGCGAAGTACAAGGGAACAGGTAGGAGAATCGTCACAACAAGCCGGGGTCGGGTGCAGGCAGATAGCAGATGGGTCACAGGTAAGCCGGGTCAAACAGGAACGAATACTACGGATCAGGTCTCACAGGTATAACGCTGTAGAGCAGACAGCAGAGACCATTAGGAAAAGGCTGGTTTAAATAGGCCGTTTGGCGCCAACATGGTATCGCGCACGCGACCTCGCACCTGCCCGCGCACCTGCGCACGAACGCACGCGCGCACGATCGCGCTCGCCCGTGATCGTAAACCAGAAGACCTGGGGGTCAGTCTCTTCATGCGATTTTCATGACACACAGGCAGCTGCTGCAATTACAGTCAGTGTATTGTGCTCCCTGCACAGTGTTCACCTGAAGCTGCCCCAAATGCTGGTATTGTTCTGGTCCTATACCACAGGCAGCTGCAGCAGTTACAGTTGGTGTATTGTGCCACCTGCACAGTGTACACCTGAAGCTACCCCAAATTTCTGGTGTTGTTCTAGTCCTATACCACAGGCAGCTTCAGCAGTTACAGTCGGTTTATTGTGCCCCCTGCATAGTGTTTACCTGAAGCTACCCCAATTGTTGGTGTTGTTCTGGTCCTATACCACAGGCAGCTGCAGCAGTTACAGTCGGTGTATTGTGCCACCTGCACAGTGTACACCTAAAGCTACCCCCAATTGCTTGTGTTGTTCTAGTCCTATACCACAGGCAGGGCCGCCATCAGGGGGTAAAGCCCATACAAGTGTAAGGAGCCCGAGCAGTCTGAGGGGCCCGGTCCTTCAGGACGCTGGGCTCCAAGTTGGCATCTCCCCTTTACTCTTTTCCTTCCCCTACACAAGTCTCGACTCCCGTTGGTGCCGCCCGCTGCACTGGCTCCTAACTGCCCGCCAGTGAAGTGAGGGGAGTGTCAGTTGATGTGCTCCAGGGGAGCAGAAATTAGTAATCCCCCCGGAAAACCCGTGGTTCGATCCACATGCTCCTCCCCCCTTAGATGGCCGCTGAGCCGCTCTGTCTTTCTGATGATCCCTGGGCTCAGTGTGCAGTGACAAGCAGCTCACAAGGTGTAGTTGTCCTGGAAGGAGAGGATCCCCACGCTGCTCTGTCTCCTCCAGCCTGGCTGAGCTTCACCCACATTGAAAAAAGTCACTGACTTGGAGCCCCCCGGAGACCATTCAAGTAAGCGAGCACTGTGACCAGATCCTCCTTCTCTCCCCCCTTCTCCCCCCTTGCTCTCTCCCTGCCCCTCTCTCCCCCCTCCACCTCCCCCTCTTCTTATCTCCCCCCTTCCATCACCCCCTCTTTCTCTCCCCCCCTCTTTACCCTCTTTCTCTCCCCCCCGCTTTCTCTCCGGCCCCTCACTCTCTCCCTGCCCTCTCTCTCTTCCTGCCCCCTCCATCTCCCCCCTCCTCCCCCCCTCGCTCTCTCCCTCCCTCTCCTTCTCTTCTTCTAAGTCCCCGCCGGTCAGCTTGGACCAGCCGGACGGCTCTGAGTTCCAGCTGCGCGGCAAGAGAAATAGCTAAGTCCCCTCTGGACAGCTTGGACCTGCCGGCCGGCTTTGATTTCCAAGCAAAGGAGGGTCCAGCCCTCCTTATCTCCCCTCCTACTTCTCTCCCCCTCGTTTTCTCCCTGCCCCCTCTCTCTCTCCCTCCCCCTCCTTCTCTCTCCCCTCGCTCCCCCCCTCCTTCTCTCTCCCCTCGCTCCCCCCCTCCTTCTCTCCCCCTCCTTCTCTCCCCCTCGCTCTCTCTCTGCCACCTCTCTCTCCCTGCTCCCCCTCTCTTTCACTCCCCTCTCCCTGCTAGCACTGGAAATAGCTTTACCCCACAGTCTGTTTATTAAGCTCCCCTCCTCTACCCATAGATGTGATGTATAATAGTTTAACAGAATGACTTTATTAACTTAATCCACTTAAAGTGGTGTTAAACCCCATAGCAAACATTTATTACATTGCAGCTTACCAATTATTAAATGCAGTGGCTGCATTTGTTTTGTTTTTTAGGTTTTCTTTCTTTTATTTTCACCTGGTGATCCTACTAGTAAGTCTGTTGTTTTTCAAAAGACCAAGCTGCCTTGAAGACAAACCATTTAACACTGGCAGACGTGCTTACAATGATCAGTTTCCAGTTATTCATAAAACACCTTTTGCCCAAAAGGGATAAAAAATATTTACTGTAACTGATTATAAAGTGAGCTGGAAAATGTCTACAATTTGTTTAGTTAACCTAAATCTGCTAGTACATCTAACACCCCCAATCTCCCTTCCCCTCAGACTGCTGTCCGAAGGTGACTCTGTTGCTCCTTCATCCAGAGTGGGGGCACTCTAATACAGGAGTTGTGTTACTGAACAGATCACCAGGGGAAAACAGAAAATAAATAGCCTAAAAACAAAAATGAATGCAGCCACCACATCTAAGTATTGGAAAGTTGTAAATTATATTCCTCTCCATTCACAGTGGTTTCGGTGAAATAACCAGTGTGGACCCTGGGCAATGTTGGTGGTCAGGCTTGGGGGGCCCAGTCCTAAAGCTATGTAAGGGGCCCCAAAATTTCTGATGGCTGCCCTGACCACAGGCCAGGGTCGGATCTGGGGGGGGGGCAAGGGGGCAATTGCACCCCCCATGAAAACATTAAAGACTGAGGCTAAGCGCGTCCCGGGTAACCAGAGCAGACCCGCATGGGCTGGACAACTAGCAGCCATTCTAAGCATGAATTGCTGCTCTGAACCCTCGGGACTGCACTCTCTCTGCCCCCTGTACCACCCCTGCAGTTTTTCAGCCTTTCTCCTGCAGGCTGTTGCTTGAGAGGGCAGGATGGAGTTGTGCCTTTTCCCCCAGATCACGCTCGTCTGGAAGAGGGAGATATGTGCAGCTGCTGAGCAGAGAGATCCATGTGAAAGTTCCTGGAGGTGAGCTCTGCTGCCAGCACTACATTGTGGATTAGTTTACAGGCACCTCTATGATGAGTCTGCTGAGTTTCTGCAGCTTACCACAGAGGTGCTTTTAGATGACAAATGAGATCTTCATCTTCTTTTCATGACAAGTGAAACATTGAACTCATTAAAAGATTGACTGCCACCTGGTGTATGCCCTCCTGAATCCCCCCCCCCCCCCCAGTGTATGCCCTCCTGAATCCCCCCAGTGTATGCCCTCCTGAATCCTCCCCCCCAGTGTATCAGTGTATCAGTGTATGCCCTCCTGAATCCCCCCCCACCAGTGTATCAGTGTATGCCCTCCTGAATCCCCCCCAGTGTATCAGTATATGTCCTCCTGAACCCCCCCCCCCCCCCAGTGTATGCCCTCCTGAATCCCCCTCCTAGTGTATCAGTGTATGCCCTCCTGAATCCCCCCCCCCCCCCCCCCCAGTGTATCAGTGTATGCACTCCTGAATCCCCCCCAGTGTATGCCCTCCTTATCCCCCCCAGTGTATCAGTGTATGCCCTCCCGATCCCCCCCCCCAGTGTATGCCCTCCTGAATCCCCCCAGTGTATCAGTGTATGCACTCCTGAATCCCCCCCAGTGTATCAGTGTATGCCCTCCTTATCCCCCCAGTGTATCAGTGTATGCCCTCCCGATTCCCCCCCAGTGTATGCCCTCCCAATCCCCCCTTATTGTATGCCCTCCCGACTCCCTCCCCCAGCATGTGCCCTACTGTTCCCTACACACTGCCCTATATTCTACTGACCTCTGTACACCACCCTACATACTACTGACCTCTGTACACCACCCTACATACTGCTGACCTCTGTACACCACCCTACATACTGCTGACCTCTGTACACCACCCTACATACTACTGACCTCTGTACACTACCTTACATACTACTTACCTCTGTACACTGTATTACATGGTATTATACATTAAATTCAGTTCCTTAAGCAACACCTTATTTTCTGGCAGTGCCCCTCCGGAGACTAGACTCTGGATCCACCACAGGCAGCTGCAGCAGTTACAGTTGGTGTATTGTGCCCCCTGCACAGTGTACACCTTAAGCTACCCCCAATTGCTCGTGTTGTTCTAGTCCTATACCACAGAAAGCTGTAGCAGTTACAGTCGGTGTATTGTGCCATCTGCACAGTGTACACCTGAAGCTACCCCAATTGCTGGTGTTCTCATCTCCCTCCCTGCAGGCCATTAGTATGTCTGGAAGGCCAACAAGGAGAGGCAGACAGCCACGAGCGAATAAAAGAGGGCAAGCAGACTCTGTGTCTAGAGGCAACGGTGCTGGTCATGGATGAGGTGCATCATCATCATCATCACGTGGCCATAGGACACGCTTGTCCTTATTTTCGACAGCTGGACGTGTTGAGCCGCAACAAGCCGAATACTTGGTAGAGTGGATAACCAAGCCCTCCTCATCCTCTTTCACCCAGGCTCAGGGTACTGGCAAAGCAGCTGCCAACACGGCCTCTTCCCTCGTCTCAATGGCATCAGTCACTCCTTCCCTAGACCCACCATGTCCTCCTGAGGAGTCCCGCAAACTGTTTGAGCACAGTGTTGGGTACATGCTCCAGGAGGATGGCCAGCATTTTGAAGGCTCTGATGATGATACCCAGCTAGAGGAAGGCAGTAGCGTGAGATCAGAAAGAGGGGATGCCCAAGAAGTACAGCAATCTTGCAGTCATGTTCCACCAGCTGCAGCATACTGCCAGGTTTGCTCCAGTGATGAAGAGGGAAGGGATGATGAGGTCACTGACTCCACGTGAGTGCCTGATAGGAGAGAGGAGGAGGAGGAGGCACATCTCCAATGAGGCAGGATGCCCTCCAGGGGCCAGCTTAAGGGCAGCACACAGACTGAATCACACCACAGAGCTCCGCCTGTGCAGAGTGCTGCCTCTGCGCGTTATTCCAAAAGTTCATTGGTGTGGGCCTTTTTTGAGATGAGTGCATCAGATCGCACTGCTGCTATTTGCAACATATGTCTCAAGCGTATCTCGCGTGGCCAAAACATCAGCCACTTGGGCACCACATGCTTGTGCAGACATATATTGACCTGCCATGCAGTTTGTTGGCAAGCTTACCTTAACCACTTGCTTACTGGGCACTAGGGATGAGCTTCGTGTTCGAGTCGAACGTACATTCGACTCGAACATTGGCTGTTCGTGCGTTCGGCGAATTCCGAACGTTTTGGCCGTTCGCGTCAAAATTCGAGTGACGCGCGCGCGGACCATAATGCACTGCGTTGGCGCAGTGCATTGCTGCCCGATGATTGGCCAAGCATGCACTGTGACCCCGCATGCTTGGCCAATCGCAGCGCCGGCAGCGAGGAGAGCCATGATTGGCCACAGGCATCCTGCCTGTGGCCAATCATAGCTCAGGCTGTGTAGTGCACGCCCCACACTATATAAGGCCGCCTTTGAGGCGGCCTCGTGTAGTGTGTTACTTAGCATCTGAAGCAGTGGGTGTTCTGTGTACCTTCAACACAGTACACACCAATCGTTTTTGGCTGATTTCCTATCTTGCTGCTGTGTAGTGGTTGTTGTCTGTGCCCTGACTGCAGTATACACCACTATATTCACCTCACCTATATAGCTAGTGATCTAGCTTTAACCACTTAACAACTGCCCATTGCCGATTAACGGCTTCAGGGGGGTTGTTTAACTCTGAGAGGCCGTTAATTAACGGCCTCCCAGAATTCTGCTCTCGCGTGCCCCGAGGTGTGCGCACTCGAGAGCATCCGTGACCGCCGGGTCGCATCACGGATCACGGTAAACGGCCGCTCATAGCGGCCGTTTACCACGTGATTGCTCCGTTAAATGACGGAGTGATCACTTGGAAACAAACCGGCGTCATGTTATGACGCCTGTTCCTCCCTCCCCTCTCTGTACCGATCGGTACAGCAGAGGGGAAAGAGATCGGTGTCAGCAGCGATGTGGGCTGCATCTGCAGTGCCCACATCGCTGCTCACCGAATTTAACCCCTCAATTCCCTGCCAATACTCTGCAATACCAGTGCATACTCTGCAGTACCCTGCCATTACTCTGCAGTACCCCCCATTACTCTGCAGTAACCCCCATTACTCTGCAGTACCCCCCAATACTCTGCAGTACCCGCCATTACTCTGCAGTACCCGCCATTACTCTGCAGTACCCCCAATACTCTGCAGTACCCCCAATACTCTGCAGTACCCTGCCATTACTCTGCAGTGCAGTACCCTGCCATTACTCTGCAGTACCCCCCATTACTCTGCAGTAACCCTCATTACTCTGCAGTACCCCCAATACTCTGCAGTACCCTGCCATTACTCTGTAGTACCCCCCAATACTCTGCAGTACCCTGCTATTACTCTGTAGTACCCCGCCAATACCCCGCCAATACTCTGTAATACCCTGCCATAAATTGCCATACCCAGCCATACTCAGAGATACCCAGCCATACTCGGTGATACCCTGAAATACCCAGCCATAGACGCCCCCCACCCCTCACCGCCCTCCGGTGCTTCTACCAACTCGCCAGTACGATCAAAGCCAGAATCTTTTTTTTTATTTTTTATTTCAGGCTTCCCAGCCTAGAGGTGAGATGTGGGGTCATATTGACCCCCCAGATTTCACTGTAAAGAGGACCTGTCACCCCATATTCCTATTACAAGGGATGTTTACATTTCTTGTAATAGGAATAAAAGTGATCAAAAATATATTTTTGGGGGAAAAAATGTCAAACTAAAATAAATAAAGTAAAATGAACAATAAAAAAATAAAATAAAAATGAAAGCGCCCATGTCCCCATGTGCCACACATGTGAGGTATCGCCGAGAATGTTAGAGCGAGAGCAATAATTCTAGTCCTAGACCTCCTCTGCAACTCAAAACATGTAACCAGTAAAAAAAAAAAATTAAAGTGTCGCCTATGGGGATTTTTTAAGTAGCGACGTTTGGCGCCATTCCACGGGCATGTGCAATTTTGAAGAGTGACATGTTTGATATCTATTTACTCAGCATAACTTCATCTTTCACTTTATGCAAACATTGGGCTAACAAGTGGTTAATAATAGAGCTTGCAGTCAGTAGTGTTAGGAGAGCGTGCTGTCTGCGTGCTCTGTACCCAGTACATACCGCTATAATATATGGCAGGCCCCTACTTTCAAACATCCAACTTACAAACATCTCCTACTTGCAAACGCAAGGAGACAGCAGCAAGTGAGATGAAAAAAGATGGACGACAAAACAAATTATACAGGGGTGATAACCCTTCCCTATGTTTTCCAAAAAGCTTAAAGATAGTTTTTTTGACTGGAGCTACACTTTAAAAATGTACCGGTTGAAAATGACAAACAGATTCAACTTACCGCAAGCAGTTTTAAATGGTGTTATTTCTGTTTAATGTCATTTTGTGCAGGGACTGTTCTAAACACGGGAAACACGTGGCACTTCACAGGCATACTACAGACACCCCCCAGGCACCATATTTAAAGGAATATTTCACTTTTTTTTTTTTCACTTTAATCGTCATTAAAATCAGTGCTCCCGCCAAAACGGCAGTTTTTAAAACTTTTTTTTGCAGTGACCCATTGTCAGGTCACCTAGAGGCGAGGTGACAGGTGCACCCCGTAGGGATCCGGAGTGCACCGCAAGGTAGTGGACCCTACGGCTGACTGCTGCAGACGGGGGACAGATCCCACTGGGGTAAGAGCGTAAGATTCCCCGGGGCGCGGAGTCTAAGAGCCAGCTGGTGTTCACCAGAGCTTCGAGTGGTGAAGATGGTCTTGGCTGCAACTGGCTCCAGGTCGCGACCCCCAGGGTCCCCCAGCTCACACCCACAGTAGGGAACAGGAGGATAGGGATGGTGAGGGACAAAGCCAAAGTCGGGGCCACAAGCAGAACAGAATAGTCGGGTACACGCCAATAGGTCAGGGTCACAGGCAAGCAGGGATGGTCAGAACACGCCAAGGTCGGTAACAGAAATCAGTAGCAGAGCACACGACAGGAAACAGGAAGCTAATACACAAAGGAATACACAATGGTTGATCAGCACTGAGCCCTGCAGTGCACAGGTTTATATAGGCTCCCTGATAGGGCCTGGGGTGGAGCCATGCTTAGAGGAGAGGTTATAAAAACCACCAGGTGGAAGTAGCTGGCTTCTTAGTCTGAAGACATGAGGGAAGGTAAGCAAACACAGGAAGATCACTGCATAACCATGACAGTACCCTCCCTCTTACGAGGCCTCCCCTTTCCCTGCCTGGGTCCAGGCTTAAAGGGAAACTCCAGATGGAACCTCCTTAACAGACAGGGAGCAAAGACCTCAGATGCAGTGATCCAAGACCTCTCCTCAGAACCCAACCCTTTCCAAAGTACGAGGTATTGAAGAATGCCTTTACGGAGCCGGGAATCCAAAACTTGACTAACCTCGTATTTTAGATTATCCTCAGAAACCAAAGCAGAGGTAGGGAGAGGACGAGAGGACTTGAGGACTAAAGGCTTTTTAGGAATGGGTAAGGGCATGAGAAGATCAGGAGTCTGAGCAGGGACCCCCAAACCCTTAAAGTTGAGTTGGGCTTCCATCACAGGACCACCAAACTGGGCAGAGGTCAGTGGATCCCTGAGGTCAGGTTGGTTAGAGGGTGACATGTCGCAAGATTTAAGCTGGATAGCAGAAACACAAACAGAACCCAGAGAAAAAGATTGAAAACCCCTCTTGGCCGAATGAGGTATTCTATCCAAAGGATGGATTGAGCCTCTTAAATGGGTTTGAACGGACATAGTAGTAGTAGGGTGAGACTGGGTCACAGAAGGTCCTGAACAAGAAGCAGGAAGCTCATAGGGCATGGGCTGGACTGGCATAAGTGGTGTGGAGGCCGACTGATTAGTATAGTCAGATGTAGCGACCATCGCATCACAAGGCATAGCGACTCTGGAACTTGCAGACAAGTTAACCTGGCTGTGTGTCCAAGGGAGATTAGGGACAGGCAAAGGTAAATGGTTATGCGAACTGGAGTGAATGATCGACTCAGGTTCATAGGTGGGCTCCTCATCCAGAGTACCACATGACCTAGAGACTGCTCCAGTCCGACTATTGCAGGACGTATCGCAGGGATCGCTATATACAGCAGGAAAAGCAGAAGATACTGGGATGGTGGAAACAGGAAGTCTCTCCTTTGGGGTACCCTTGAGTAGGCAGGAAGAGGAACAGGAGGAACCCCAAGCCAGGATCTGTCCAGCAGACCAGTCAACGTGTGGAGAATGGAGCCGAAACCAAGGAAGACCTAATATGATAGGAGATGAAGCCTTAGGTAAGACAAGGAAGGAAATCCACTCCTGGTGGAGGGTCCCTACTGACATCTTAACAGGAATAGTCTGGAAGCGGATAGGGCCCTCTGGGAGGACCGTGCCATCAATCGCCAAGACCACCAATGGTGTTGTAAGGGGCAAAAGGGTAAGTCTCATGGAGGATGCAGTTTCCCAATCCATGAAATTGGCAGCGGCTCCGGAATCCAGATGTGCTGAGACCGAACGAGAGGAAGCACCGACATGAAGCAACACAGAAAGGAGAAAACGAGAAGGTGAAGGTGATATTTCAGGGTCTAATACTCCACCTTCCAGATGTATTAGCCCTGAGCGTTTTTCCGGACGAAGAGAACAAGTGTCACGGAAATGACCTTTGGCCCCACAATAGAGGCATAGGCCCAGAGTTCTGCGCCTAGCGCGTTCTTCGGGAGATAACTTAGTCCAGCCCAACTGCATAGGTTCCTCGGTAGGCAGGGGGTGCTCCTCGGATCGAGGAGAAGGGACTGGGGACTCAGGCTGCCTAAAGAACGGGGAGTGCTGGCGTCTTTTTTCCAGGGCCCTCTCCTGAAAGCGAATATCGATCTGGTTACACAAGGTGATGACACTATCCAGATCAGCAGGAAGGGATCTTCCTGCTAATTCATCCTTCACTCTATCAGAGAGGCCATGTAAAAAGGTTGCAACTAGGGCCTCATTATTCCAGCTCAATTCAGCTGTGAGGATACGGAACTGAAGAGCATACTGTCCCACAGAAGCGGACTCTTGACGGAGACGTAAAAGAGCGCTAGCCGCTGAGGAGACACGACCCGGTTCCTCGAAGATATTCCGAAAAAGTTTCAAGAAATCAGACAGGTTAGAAACCACTGGATCATTCAGTTCCCACAGAGGAGCGGCCCAGGCTAACGCCTCGCCGGACAGGAGGGATATGATATATGCGACTTTTGCCCGATCGGACAGGAAGTTTTGGGGCAGAAGTTCAAAATGAATTGTGCATTGGCTGAGGAAGCCCCTGCAGGCCTTAGAGTCCCCAGAGAAACGGGACGGAGCTGGCAGTACTAATGAATGCGTGGATGCGACTGGTGCGATAGGTGCAGTCGCAGATAGCGGTTGAGGTTGTTGAACTGTGGGTCCTAATGAGGCCCGAACCTGTTCAAAACGGGATGCCAAATCCTGAAGGAATTGCATCACCTGCGTCTGATGCGATTCTTGGGTCTCAAGTCGCCGAACTAAGCTCTGCAATGGATCATCTGCAGGAAGCGGCACGTCAGCTGGGTCCATGGCTGATCAAACTGTCAGGTCACCTAGAGGCGAGGTGACAGGTGCACCCCGTAGGGATCCGGAGTGCACCGCAAGGTAGTGGACCCTACGGCTGACTGCTGCAGACGGGGGACAGATCCCACTGGGGTAAGAGCGTAAGATTCCCCGGGGCGCGGAGTCTAAGAGCCAGCTGGTGTTCACCAGAGCTTCGAGTGGTGAAGATGGTCTTGGCTGCAACTGGCTCCAGGTCGCGACCCCCAGGGTCCCCCAGCTCACACCCACAGTAGGGAACAGGAGGATAGGGATGGTGAGGGACAAAGCCAAAGTCGGGGCCACAAGCAGAACAGAATAGTCGGGTACACGCCAATAGGTCAGGGTCACAGGCAAGCAGGGATGGTCAGAACACGCCAAGGTCGGTAACAGAAATCAGTAGCAGAGCACACGACAGGAAACAGGAAGCTAATACACAAAGGAATACACAATGGTTGATCAGCACTGAGCCCTGCAGTGCACAGGTTTATATAGGCTCCCTGATAGGGCCTGGGGTGGAGCCATGCTTAGAGGAGAGGTTATAAAAACCACCAGGTGGAAGTAGCTGGCTTCTTAGTCTGAAGACATGAGGGAAGGTAAGCAAACACAAGAAGATCACTGCATAACCATGACACCCATGTCCTCTGAGACAGGAGGCAGGTCCCCAAACCCTTTTTAGGACACTATCTTGCATATTAGCCGTTAAAATTAGCACTTTCCAATTCGAACGTTCGAGTCCCATAGACTTCAATGGGGTTCTAACGTTCGTACCGAACACGGGGGTCGTTCGCAAGTTCTGGTGCGAACCGAACCGGGGGTGTTCGGCTCATCCCTACTGGGCACTTAAACCCCCCTCAGTCCCAGACCAATTTTCAGCTTTCAGTGCTCTCACATTTTGAATGACAATTACTCAGTCATGCAACACTGTAACCAAATGATTTTTTTGTCCTTTTCTTCATACCAATAGAGCTTTCTTTTGGTGGTATTTGATCACCTCTCGGTTTTTTATTTTCTGCGCTATAAATGAAAAAAGACCGAAAATTTTGAAAAAAAAGGAATTTTTCTTCGTTTCTGTGACAAAATTTAGCAAATTAGCAATTTTTCTTCATAAATTTTGGCCACAATTTATACTACTACACATCTTTGGTAAAAATAACCCAAATTTTTGCATATTATATGATCTGTGTGAAATTTATAGAGTCTACAAGCTATGGTGCAAATCATAAAGATTTGCAAAAAAAGATCACATCTGATGTACTAAGGCTTATCTCCTTTCTTGAGACCCTAACAAGCCAGGAAAGTACAAATGCCCCCCAAATGACCCCTTTTTGGAAAGTAGACATTCCAATGTATTTAGTAAGAGGCATGGTTAGTTATTTTAAGTTGTCATTTTTTCCCACAATTCTTTGCAAAATTACGATTTTTCTTTTCCACAAAATTTTCATTGTAATAGCTTATTTCTCCCACACAGAATGTGCATACCACAAATAACACCCCAAAATACATTATCCTACTCCTCCTGAGTATAACGATACCACATGTGTGAGACTTTCGGAAGTTTTCGGAAAATGTGGAAAAAAATGAAAACGCATTTTTTTTACACAAAGTTGTCCGTTTATAAGATATTTCCAACGCATAGCATTTACATAGCAAAAATAACACCCCAAAATACGTTCTACTACTCCTTCTGAGTATAACGATACCACATGTGTGAGACTTTTACACAGCCTGACCACATACAGAGGCCTAATTTTGAAGTAGCACCTTCAGGCATTCTAGGAGCATAAATTACACATTTCATTTCTCAACCACCTATTACAGTTTTGAAGGCCCTGGAACACCAGGGCAATGGAAACGTCCAGAAAATGACCCCATTTTGGAAAGCTAACACCCCAACGTATAATCTATGAGGCATAATGAGTCTTTTCAATGGTTCATTTTTTTCCAGAAGTTTTTGGAAAATGTGGAAAAAAATGAAAACGCATTTTTTTTTTTACACAAAGTTGTCCGTTTATAAGATATTTCCAACGCATAGCATTTACATAGCAAAAATAACACCCCAAAATACATTCTACTACTCCTCCTGAGTATGGCAATACCACATGTGTGAGACGTTTACACAGCCTGGCCACATACAGAGGCGCAACATGCAAGAAACACCGTCGGCGTTCCAGGGACACATAGCCTGCACATACCAAGAATTACACCCCCAAATACATTATGCTGAGCAAAGGGTAAAGAAAAGATTACCTGTGGTTTTAGAAGCGCAGTTGTCCACAGGAGGATATCACTGGTCCAGGCAGCAGGCAGGGACTTGGTCAGCAACAACGAACACAGTTTTTTAGGCAGCAGGCAGGGATACTGTCCATATTACAGTCCAGGGTCAGTGCAGAGATGTCAGCAGTGCCAGAAATATTGGTCCTGGTAGTAGGCAGGTCCTTGTGGTGTGGTCAGTGCGGCATGATGGCAGTAAGTCCTACAGGCAGCAGACAGAAGTAGAGCCTCGTTCAGGACAGAATGGGGATAGGGGTAGAGGCTTCTCCCTCCCAAATCTCTTTGAAGCCTCCGAGTCTCCAGACCCTAATCTAGGAATAAGAAAACAAAGAAAATAGTTTTCTTCTTCCAGAAAAACTATACTGGAGCCCCTCACATATGTGAGACCCCGTGTTGAATCCCACTAGTCCAGTTGCAGAATACAAGATCAGTCCAAGAGGCAGGCAAATATCGTGGTCAAACAGTCCAAGGTCAGTTCCAGATCAGGCAGAGATATGTACAGAATCGTTAGACAGAAGCATGGTCGAATAACAGTCCAGGGTCAGTTCCAGATCAGGCAGAGGTATGCACAGAATCGTTAGGCAGAAGCATGGTCGAATAACAGTCCAGGGTCAGTTATAGATCAGGCAGCGGTATGTACAGAATCGGCAGGCATAAGAGTGGTCAAATAACAAGCCAGGGTCAGTTACAGAGCAGGCAGTGGCATAAGGGGTGTGAAGGTGTATGAAGGCAGGAACTGAGGATTATATTTACCATACTTCACAAAAAATTTATTGAAGTATGGTAACGCCGAAAACAGTCGCCTATACAGAGGCCTGGTTGGGAAGGACATTGTGCACAATAATAAGATGTGTCTCTTCTGACTCCTGCTCTGGTACACACCTTACATCTTTTTTGGCGTCTTTTGCCTGTTGGTTTGGGGGGGATTTTATCGGGAAAGTGGCGCTCGGAGAGTCGACTAACAACGTCTGATCTGATATTTTCTGGTGGGCCGTTTGGGAAAATAAGGGCAGTGAAAACTTCCTCCTGGTAGCCAAATAAACGTTTGGGGTTTTGGGTGGCGTTGCGGTAAATGACATAGGAATTCTAAATGGCCAATTGAAAAAAATAAATTGCTACTTTTTTGTACCAATGGTATGTCCGTCTTGTGACAAGATATGGTTCCATCATTTGGTCGTTGAAGTCGACTCCTCCCATGAACAAATTATATTCGGAAATGCATTTGGGTTTCTTTACGGGGCCATTCCTTCTGGGGATTTCCACGAAGGTATCGTTGTGGATAGAAGATAACATGTATACATCCCTTCTGTCCCTCCACTTCACTGCCAGAACCTCCTTGTTTCTCAGACTTGCGGTTTCTCCTTTCCGCAGCTTCTTGTTCACCAGACTTTGAGGAAAGCCCTTCCGATTTTTTTTTACAGTGCCACATGCTGGCGTCTTCTTCCGGTGAAGGTTGTGGAACAGGGGCAGAGATGTGTAGAAGTTATCTACATAGAGGTGGTAGCCTTTATCCAGTAGGGGGTATATGAGGTCCCAAACAATTTTTCCGCTGGATCCCAAGTAGTCCGGACAATTAGGGGGCTGTAGCTGGGTGTCCTTCCCTTCGTACACCTTGAATGAATATGTGTACCCTGTGGCTCGGTCACATAATTTGTAGACCTTCACCCCATAGCGGGCCCTTTTGCTGGGCATAAATTGCTTCATTCTAAGCCTGCCACTAAATTTAATAAGGGACTCATCCACACATATGTGTTGGTCCGGGGTAAACAATTTGGGGAATATTTCTGAAAAATTATTTAGTATTGGTCGAATTTTGTAAAGCCGGTCATAATTTGGATCATTTCGTGGAAGGCACTGGGAATTGTCACTGAAATGTAAGAACCTCAGGATCATCTGATACCTGGTTCTGGGCATTACCGCAGAGAAGAGCGGTGAGTGGTGGAGGGGGTGGGTTGACCAGTAGGTACGTAATTGATTTTTTTTGTTGAGTCCCATATTAAATGTGAGGCCTAAAAAAACCTTGAACTCCTCCACCGTTAGGTCTCTCCATTCGTAGGGACGGGCATAATAGGAGGTCGGATTTTGAAAAATAAATTGTTGTGCATACAGGTTGCACTGGGCCACAATTGACGCCAACATGTCTTCCGTAAAAATTAAATTAAAAAAATCTATAGGGCTAAAATTCTCTGTGTCCACCTGGACTCCTGGCTGGGCGGTGAAAGGGGGAACATTGGCCTCTCCTGAATTAGGAGGAAGCCACAAGGGGTTCTGAAGGGCATAGGGAAGGCCAGCATGGCTCCTAACCCTTTGGGGCTGAGATGACACCCCACTGGTACTTGGCCTTTCTTGCTGGGGCACTGCGGTGCTGGTGGACGGCATTGCGGTGCTGGTGGACGGCACTGCGGTGCTGGTGGATGGCACTGCGGTGCTGGTGGACGGCACTGCGGTGCTGGTGGACGGCACTGCGGTGCTGGTGGACGGCACTTCGGTGCTGGTGGACGGCACTGCCTCACTAGAACGCCTTCGCTTGATGGGCCGGATATCTTCCTCCTCAGATTCAGTCAGTGTTTCACTGCTGAGGACTGGCTCATAATTTACGTCGGCTTCAGAATCCGAATCCGAAAAGGAATCTGAAGAGAGCTCCCCGTTGCTCTCGTCGGCCGTGGAAATAATTTGGTACGCCTCCTCAGCGGAAAAGACACGTTTAGCCATGGTAGCACTGATGGGCACTGATGAGGTGGCACAGATGGGCGCTTTTGAGGTGGCACAGATGGGCACTGATGGGTCGGCACAGATGTGCACTGATTTACTGCACAGATGTGCAGATTTATTGCACGGATGTGCACTGATGAGGCGGCAGATGGGCACTGCTGAGGCGGCAGATGGGCACTGATGGGTCGGCACAGATGTGCACTGATTTATTGCACGGATGTGCACTGATGAGGCGGCAGATGGGCACTGCTGAGGTAGCAGATGGGCACTGCTGAGGCGGCAGATGGGCACTGCTGAGTCTGCACAGATGGGCACTGCTGAGTCGGCACAGATGGGCACTGCTGAGTCGGCACAGATGGGCACTGCTGAGTCGGCAGATGGGCACTGATGGGTCGGCGCAGATGTGCACTGATTTATTGCACGGATGTGCACTGATGAGGCAGCAGATGGGCACAGATGGGCACTGAGGCGGCACAGATGGGCACTGCTGAGGCGGCACAGATGGGCACTGCTGAGGCACAGATGGGCACCGATTGGTACAGATGGGCACCGATTGGCACTGGCGGGCACTGGCGGTGCACAGATGGGCACTGGCGGGCACTGGCGGTGCACAGATGGAGCACTGGCGGTGCACAGGTGGGCACAGGTGGGGTAGATCTGGGCACTGGCAGGGTAGATCTGGGCACTGGCAGTTTTTATATTGGCACTGGCAAGTTTATGTTAGTACAGAACAGTCACTCACTCTATCAGTCTCCTCACACGCTATCGCTGTGTGAGGAGACACATTCGGCAATGGGTGATGATCTCATTTGTTTACATTTGAGATCATCACCCATTGGAGGCGGCGATCGCGCTGTAAACGGCCGCTGTGATTGGCCGTTTACAGCGATCTGTGATTGGCTGTGTCCAGGGGACACGGCCAACACAGATTTTCCCCGATGGGCGCTCCCGGGAGCGTGCGGGGAGCTCTTAAAGGGGACGACGTCAATAGGCGTCGTCCCGGAAATTGAGATCCGCGCTGTAGCCGTCATTTGACTATAGCACAGATCTCAAGTGGTTAAAGACCCACACCAAATATAAAGCGGACCTCTCCTTGTTCCTCATCAGCTGGGATCTCCAACCCCACTATACCTTCAGTCCTCTCTGAATCCTGCACTGAGTATTGCGGGCACTCTGCAAGCAGTACACCGACGTCCGATTGTACCAGACAAATTTACCTGCCCCAGCTGCTGGACCGTCGAAAGAAGTTCACTCCCAGCCATCCACATGCCCAGAGGTTCAATGCTAGCTTAGCTAAATTGCTAGCACTTCAACTGCTGCCTTTTCAGTTGGTTGACTCGGCCCCCTTCCGTGAGTTTGTGCAATTTGCGGTTCCTCAGTGGCAGGTTCCCAAATGCCACTTTTTCTCACGGAAGGCGATTCCAGCTCTCTACCGGCATGTGAAAGGCAATGTCTGTGCCTCGCTGGACAGGGCGGTCAGCGGTAAAGTGCATATTACCACTGACTCATGGTCCAGCACGCATGGACAGGGACGTTACCTATCTTTCGCGGCGCATTGGGTCACTATTCTGGCAGCTGGGAAGGATCAAGGACAAGGTGCAGTAGTGTTGGATGTTGTTCTGTCACCATGCCCCCAAAATGCTACTACTGGTTGTGACACACCTCTCTCCTCCACCCCCACCTCTTCTTTCTTCCTCCATGGCCTCTTCCTGTGCTTTGTCCTCAGAACCAGCAGTGCTTCGTAGGCATTCAAGGGGCTACGCAAGTACGCAGGCAAAAAGATGCCATGCCGTGCTTGCGCTGGTGTGCTTGGGGGACAGGAGCCACACTGGGGGAGATATTCTGTCAGCTCTGGCAGGGGCTGCCTGAGAGGTGGTTGATGCCATGCCAGCTTAAGCCAGGAATGGGGGTTTGCGACAATGGCACCAACCTCCTCTCTGCCCTCTGACAGGGACAACTTACCCATGTGCCCTGTGTGGCTCACGTGCTTAACTTGGTGGTGCAGCGGTTCTTGGGCAGGTACCCGGGCTTACAGGATGTCCTGAGGCAGGCCAGAAAAGTCTGTGTTCATTTCCACTGGTCATATAATGCCAGTGCTTGGGTGGCTGTGCTCCGAAAGGAGTTGAACCTGCCCAAGAAACGCCTTATCTGTGACATGCCCACCAGGTGGAACTCAACGTTGGCCATGCTGCAGTGGCTGCACACGCAGCAGAGGGCCATTAATCAGTACCTGTGCGACTACGGCACTAGGACAGGGTCAGGGGAACTCGGTTTTTTTCCCCACGCCAGTGGGCCATGATCGGGGATGCATACACAGTCCTGTCACCATTTGAGGCAAAACAGAGGCAGGAAGAGGAGGACTTCTTTGCCTCTCAAGGCCCACTTTATCCAGACAGTGTTCCTGCTGTTCCGCCGATCACACAGGAAGAGGAGGAGGAGGAGGATTGTGTCAGCATGGAGGTGGAGCCTGGCACTCAGCATCAGCAGCAGCAATCTTTTAGGGATGATTTACTGGCCAGAGCTTACACATTATGAAATTGAGCTACTGGCCTGTCCTGCATCCAGCGTTCTTTCAGAACGCACATTCAGTGCTGCTGGTGGCTTTGCAACCGATCACAGGGTGCGCCTGTCCACCAACTCAGGCCGCGTACACACGCGGGGACTGTTCGCTGAAACTTTGTTCGTCAAACAGTTGCCGCAACAGTCCGCTCAAAATTTGCATGAGCGGACTTGCCCACACACGAGCGGACTGTTTCAGCGAACTGTTTGCCAAACAGTTCGATCAACTTTTGAAATGAACGGACTCGCCCACGTAAGGCGGAGGCAAGTCCGCCCATTTCGAGCGCGTGTACAGGTAGGCGGGGCCCGCGAAGGAGACGTCGCGGGCACCGCCGCCTGGAATGGACTTAAAGGGACACCCAACGCCGAAAAAAATCGCCGTGGGGGTTCCCCCAAAGTCCACAACAGACCCTTGTCCGAGCACGCTACCCGGCCGGCCAGGAAAGGGGGGGCGAGCGAGCGCGCCCCCCCCCGAGCCGTACCAGGCCGCGTGCCCTCAACATGGGGGGTGCCTTGGGGAAAGGGGGGGCCGCGCGGCCCCCCCACCCCAAAGCACCTTGTCCCCATGTTGATGAGGACAAGGGCCTCTTCCCGACAACCCTGGCCGTTGGTTGTCGGGGTCTGCGGGCGGGGGGCTTATCGGAATCCGGGAGCCCCCTTTAAGAAGGGGGCCCCCGGATACCGGCCCCCCACCCTATGTGAATGAGTATGGGGTACAATGTACCCCTACCCATTCACCTGTAAAATAAAAGTACCCAAAAAAAAAACACAACACACGAGAAAAAATATTTTATTGCACAGCTCCGGGGGTCTTCCGTCTTCGGGGGTCTTCTCGCCGGACTCCTCCGCTATCTTCGTGTAGCTCTTTTGCTAGCGGAGGAGTCCGGCTTTCTTCCTCCCCGCCGCCGGCCTCTTCTCCCGACTTCGGGGGTCTTGTCCCCCTCTTCGGTTCTTCTGCCGGGCCACCGCGCCTTCTTGTAGCTCTTTTGCAGACGGTGGCCCGGTCTTCTGTCGCCGCCGCCTTCCGTTCTTCTGCCGGGCCACCGCGCCTTCTTATAGCTCTTTTGCAGGCGGTGGCCCGGTCTTCTGTCGCCGCTGTCGCCGTCGCCGCCTTCCGTTCTTCTTCTTCTTCTTGTTCTTCTTCTTCTTCTCCAGGAGATGTTGACACGACGCTCTCTCCGGCCGGAATGCCAGAGCCGCCCTGCGCTGCCACTTATATAGTGACAATGGGGCGGTGTCACATGGTATATGTCACATGGGTTGGTCACATGGGTTGATGTCACATGGTGACCCCGCCCCCTTACGATGTCATAGTCCCCATGTGACATCAACCCATGTGACCAACCCATGTGACATATACCATGTGACACCGCCCCATTGTCACTATATAAGTGGCAGCGCAGGGCGGCTCTGGCATTCCGGCCGGAGAGAGCGTCGTGTCAACATCTCCTGGAGAAGAAGAAGAACAACAAGAAGAAGAAGAAGAACGGAAGGCGGCGACGGCGACAGCGGCGACAGAAGACCGGGCCACCGCCTGCAAAAGAGCTATAAGAAGGCGCGGTGGCCCGGCAGAAGAACGGAAGGCGGCGGCGACAGAAGACCGGGCCACCGCCTGCAAAAGAGCTACAAGAAGGCGCGGTGGCCCGGCAGAAGAACCGAAGAGGGGGACAAGACCCCCGAAGTCGGGAGAAGAGGCCGGCGGCGGGGAGGAAGAAAGCCGGACTCCTCCGCTAGCAAAAGAGCTACACGAAGATAGCGGAGGAGTCCGGCGAGAAGACCCCCGAAGACGGAAGACCCCCGGAGCTGTGCAATAAAATATTTTTTCTCGTGTGTTGTGTTTTTTTTTTGGGTACTTTTATTTTACAGGTGAATGGGTAGGGGTACATTGTACCCCATACTCATTCACATAGGGTGGGGGGCCGGTATCCGGGGGCCCCCTTCTTAAAGGGGGCTCCCGGATTCCGATAAGCCCCCCGCCCGCAGACCCCGACAACCAACGGCCAGGGTTGTCGGGAAGAGGCCCTTGTCCTCATCAACATGGGGACAAGGTGCTTTGGGGTGGGGGGGCCGCGCGGCCCCCCCTTCCCCAAGGCACCCCCCATGTTGAGGGCACGCGGCCTGGTACGGCTCAGGAGGGGGGGCGCGCTCGCTCGCCCCCCTTTCCTGGCCGGCCGGGTAGCATGCTCAGACAAGGGTCTGTTGTGGACTTTGGGGGGACCCCCACGCCGATTTTTTTCGGCGTTGGGGTTCCCCTTTAAGTCCATTCCAGGCGGCGGAGCCCGCGTCGTCTCCGTCGCGGGCCCCGCCTACCTTTACACGCGCTCGAAATGAGCAGACTTTCCTCCGAGCGGGAACAGTTTGCTCATTTCGAAAGTAGCCTACACACGGGCGGACTGTTCGCTCAAACAAAGTTTCAGCGGACAGTTTTTCGGAATTTCCGAAAGACTTTGTCCGTCAAACTGTCCGCTGAAACTGTCCGCTGAAAGCCCACACACGGGCGGACTGTCCGCTGAAACACTGTTCAGCGGACAAAGTTGGGCGAACAGTCCGCCCGTGTGTACGCGGCCTCAGTTAATCGACTGACCTTCATAAGATGAATCAATCTTGGATCATCACCAGATACCAAGCACCTGAAGCTAATGTAACCGAATATTTTTTTTTTTAAATGTCAAATCCCTTCAAGACTGCCTATGCTGATGCTGAGTGACTGTCCTGTTATGTTGACTGACTATCCTCTTCCTCCTCAATTATCCTGCTGATATCTTGGAAGAACATTTTTGTTTCTGGGTGCTGCCACCAGTGTCTAAGGCCCAATTTTTCAGCCCCTGATTAACATGGGCATGTAATTACAATTTTTGATGCAATACTTTGCAGCAGGGCTCATTCCTGTACTCCAACTAGAGAATCTGGGAGAGGTTGCAGTGTCATGTCACCAGCACCAGTGCCTAAGGCCCAATTTTTCAGCCCCTGTTTAATAGGGGCATGTAATTACAATTTTTGATGCAATATTTTGCAGGAGGGTTCGTTGCTGCGCTCAACTACAATATTTGTGAGTGGTTGCAGTGTCGTGGCACCAGCACCAGTGCCCAAGGCCAAATTTTTCAGCCCCTGTTTAACAGGGGCATGTAATTACAATTTTTGATGCAATACTTTGCAGCAGGATTCATTCCTGCTCTCCAACTAGAGTTTCTGTGAGGTGTTGCAGTGTTGTGGCACCAGTGCCTAAGGCCCAATTTTTCAGCCCCCGTTTAACAGGTGCATGTAATTACAATTCTTTATATAATATTTCACAGCAGGGCCCGTTCCAGCGCCCACCGAGAGTAACTGTGAGGACTTACAGTGTTGTGGTACCAGCACCACCACCACAACCACCAAAGGCCCAATTTTTCTACCACTGTTCAACAATGGCATGTAATTACAATTCTTGATATAATAGTTCACAGCAGGGCATTCCCGTGCCCACCAAGAGTCATTTTGAGGGCTTACAGTGTTGTGGCAACACCAACACCTTAGGCCCAAATTTCTGCAGTGAATATAGGGCAGGCCCCTACTTTCAAACATCCAACTTACAAACGTCTCCTACTTGCAAACGGAAGGAGACAACAGGAAGTGAGGTGAAAAAAGATGCAAGGCAAAAAAAATTATACAGGGATGATAACCCTTCCCTAGTTTTCCAAAAATCTTAAAAATAGATTTTTTGACTAAAGCTACACTTAAATAATGTACCACTTCAAAATTACAAACAGATTCCACTTAACACAACAAACCTACACAGTTCCTGTCTTGTTTGCACCGCCTGAGTATATAGGGCCTGGGGGCCCCACGCCTTTACTTTTTTTTTATTTGGGTACGGGGTTCCCCTTAATATGTGTACAAGACGCAAAGGGGCTGGTAATGGGCGGGATCCAGACATTACATTAAAACCACAAGCAGTTTTAAATTACTTTTTTTCTGTTAGAAATGTCATTTTATGCAGGGACTATTCTAAACACGGGAAACACGTGCCACTTCACAGGCATACCATAGACACCCCCCAGGCATGATATTTAAAGGAATATTAGATTTTTTTTTTCACTTTAGACGTTATTAAAATCAGTGCTCCCGAAAAAACTTCAGTTTTAAAAAAAATATTTGCATTGATACATGTCCCCTGCGGCAGGCTCTGGGTCCCCAAACCCTTTTTAGGACAATAACTTGCATATTAGCCTGTAAAATTAGCCCTTTTGATTTCAAACGTTCAAGTCCCATAGACTTTAATGGGGTTCTAAAGTTCATACAAATTTTCGGTCCGTTCTAAGGTTCTGGTGCGAACCTGTATCGTCTTCTTTAAGAAGCTCCTCTATTCCCCACTCATTACCTGTATTCATGGCACCTGTTTGAACTTGTTATCAGTATAAAAGACACCTGTCCACAACCTCAAACGGTCACACTCCAAACTCCACTATGGTGAAGATCAAAGAGCTGTTGAAGGAAGCCAGAAATAAAATTGTAGACCTGCACCAGGCTGGGAAGACTGAATCTGCAATAGGCAAGCAGCTTGGTGTGAATAAATCAACTGTAAGAGCAATAATTAGAAAATGGAAGACATAAAAGACCACTGATAATCTCCCTCGATCTGGGGCTCCACACAAGAGCTCACTCCATGGGGTAAAAATGATCACAGGAACGGTGAGCAAAAATCCCAGAACCACAAGGGGGGACCTAGTGAATGACCTGCAGAGAGCTGAGACCAACGCAACAAAGGCTACCATCAGTAACGCACTATGTTGCCAGGGACACAGATCCTGCAGTGCCAGATATGTCCCCCTGCTTAAGCCAGTACATGTCTGGGCCCGTCTGAGGTTTGCTAGAGAGCATTTGGATGATCCAGAAGAGGATTAGGAGAATGTCATATGGTCAGATGAAACCAAAGTAGAACTGTTTGGTAGAAACACAACTCGCTGTGTTTGGAGGAGAGAGAATGCTGAGTTGCAACCAAAGAACGCCATACCTACTGTGAAGCATGGGGGTGGCAACATCATGCTTTGGGGCTGTTTGTCTGCAAAGGGAACAGGACGACTGATCCGTGTACATGAAAGAATGAATGGGGCCATAGATCGTGAGATTTTGAGTGCAAACCGCCTCCCATCAGCAAGGGAATTGAAGATTAAACGTGGCTGGGTCTTTCAGCATGACAGTGATCCCAAACACACCACCTGGACAATGGAGTGGCTTTGTAAGAAGCATTTCAGGGTCCTGGAGTGGCCTAGCCACAGGGGCAGACTGACCATTCACCCGCTCGGGCACTGCCTGAGGGCCCCGGGCCACTAGGGGTCCCCATCAGGGTTGCCAGCCTCAGTAAAACCAAGGACAGTATGTAAAAATCTGTGTTTTTTGAAATGTCCCTTATCAACATCCTTTTGGTCTAAAAATACCAAGATTATAGCTGTCCCACCTCTCCAGTACCTTCTCAGCCAATAGAAACATTTCTGTGTATACTGTGTGCACATGTATGTGTTATACAATCGTATAATGTGTGTGTGTATACTGTGTGGCGCCATAATCTCTGATTGCCTGGGGGCCCCATAATCTCCTATTGCCCGGGGGCCCCATGAGTTGTCAGTCCTCCCCTGCCTAGCCAGTCTCCAGATCTTAACCCCATAGAAAACCTTTGGAGGGAGTAGAAAGTCCATGTTGTCTAGCGACAGCCCCAAAACATCAATGCTCTAGAGATCTGCATGGAGGAATGGGCCAACATACCAGCAACAGTGTGTGACAACCTTGTGAAGACTTACAGAAAACGTTTGGCCTCTGTCATTGCCAACAAAGGATATTTAACAAAGTATTGAGATGAACTTTTGATATTGACCAAATACTTATTTTCCACCATAATTTGCAAATAAATTCTTTCAAAAATTAGACAAATATATTCATAGTAAAAAGGTCAAGTCTGAGCATGTAGGCCCTTTACAAAATAATCTAGAGTGGGTGACTGGGGACAAAGAGAAGGCTAATTTATTAAATACTTTCTTCAGCTCTGTGTACACAAAAGAGCATGGGGGAGCTCATGTCCATAATGGGGGTGATAGTGACACAGCCCCAAATGATCCACAATGGCTCAATAGTGATATGGTCGAGAAATATTTAGACAGAATAAAGGTGGATAAAGCACCTGGCCCTGATGGCATCCACCCACGGATCCTAAAAGAATTGAGCTCTGTAATTTCAGAGCCATTGTATCTAATTTTTAGGGACTCATTAATGACGGGAATAGTCCCACTGGATTGGCGCAGGGCGAATGTGGTGCCTATATTTAAAAAGGGATCAAAGTCTTTACCAAGTAACTATAGACCTGTTAGCTTAACTTCTATAGCTGGGAAGATACTGGAGCGTTTAATAAAAGATCACATCGAGTTCTTGCTGAATAAAAACACTTTAAGCAACAGACAACATGGATTCATGAAAGACAGAAGTTGTCAGACAAATCTGATTTCTTTTTATGAGGATGTAAGTAAAACCTTGGACAGAGGGGTGGCGGTGGACGTGGTATACTTGGATTTTGCAAAAGCGTTCGATACAGTTCCCCACACACGGCTCATGTGTAAGGTAAAGTCTACAGGTTTGGAAATATCAGTTTGTAAATGGATAGAAAATTGTCTAAAATACAGAATTCAGAGAGTAGTGATTAATGATTCGTACTCTGAATGGTCTAAGGTTATCAGTGGTGTACCCCAAGGTTCAGTGCTGGGACCCTTACCTTTTAACATCTTTATAAATGATATCGGGTCTGGGATCAAAAGTAACATTTCTGTCTTTGCAGATGACACCAAGATATGCAGTGGAATAACCTCCTTACAGCATGTCTCCAATTTACAAGCCGACCTCAATACACTGTCTAATTGGGCGACTGTGTGGCAGATGAGGTTTAATGTTGATAAATGTAAAGTTATGCACTTGGGGGCTAAGAATATGCATGCATCATACATGCTAGGGGGAGTACAACTGGGGGGATCCATAGTGGAGAAGGATCTGGGGGTTTTGGTAGATCATAAGCTCAATAATAGCATGCAATGCCAAGCTGCTGTTTCCAAAGCAAGCAAAGTCCTTTCTTGTATTAAGAGAGGTATGGACTCCAGAGAGAGAGATATCATTTTGCCTCTGTTCAAATCATTAGTAAGACCTCATCTGGAATATGCAGTTCAGTTTTGGGCACCAGTTCTCAAAAAGGATATCGGGGAACTGGAGAAAGTGCAGAGAAGGGCAACCAAACTGATAAGAGGCATGAAGGAACTCAGCTATGAGGAAAGATTAGAGGAACTGAATTTATTCACTCTTGAGAAGAGGAGAATAAGGGGGGATATGATCAACATGTTCAAATATATTAGGGGTCCATATAGTGAACTTGGTGTTGAGTTGTTCTCTGTACGGTCAACCCAGAGGACAAGGGGGCACTCTTTACGTCTAGAGGAAAAGAGATTTCATCTTCAAGTACGGAAAGGTTTCTTCACAGTTAGAGCTGTGAAAATGTGGAATAGACTCCCGCCAGAGGTGGTTCTGGCCAGCTCAGTAGATTGCTTTAAGAAAGGCCTGGATACTTTCCTGAATGTACATAATATAACTGGGTACTAACATAGGTAAAGTTGATCCAGGGAAAATCCCATTGCCTCTTGGGGGATCAGGAAGGAATTTTTTTCCCCTGCTGTAGCAAATTGAGCATGCTCTGCTGGGGTTTTTTTTCGCCTTCCTCTGGATCAATTGTGGGCATAAAATTGGGTATTTGGATTGTACGATTATTTTATTTTATTTATTTGTTTTTAAGGTTGAACTGGATGGACTTGTGTCTTTTTTCAACCTGACTAACTATGTAACTATGTAACTATGTAATGTGATTGTCTGGATTTGTTTCCACATTTTGTCTGTCATAGTTGAGGTATACCTATGATGACAATTACAGGCCTCTCTCATCTTTTTAGAGAACTTGCACAATTGGTGGCTGACTAAATACTTTTTTGCCCCACTGTACATGTGTGAACACAAGGGGCAGAGGTGCTTTTATATTTTTTTTAAAAAATTTGTATTTCTTTTATTTACATTTTTTTACACTTATTTTTTTTAAATTTAACTTTATTGCTATCACAAAGGGGTGAATATGCTCCCTTGTGATAGTGTTGAGCATTTACAAGTACTTTGTTTGTAAACATCATACCTAACATTAAGGCCTCTTTCACACGGGGCGGATCAGTAATGATCCGCCCCGTGATGATCCGCTCGCTCAGCGGGGAACGCTCCGTTGTCCCCGCTGAGCCGGCTGCGGACAGGGCGGTCCCCGCACACTGTGCAGGGACCGCCCTGTCAGCTCTCCGCTCTCCTCTATGGGGATCGGACGAGCACGGACTGTGTGTCCGTGTTCATCCGATCCGCTCTGCAGACGGACAGAAAAATAGGATTTTCCTCCGTCTGCCAAATCGGACAATTGCGGAGGCGGACAATAGCGGGTGTCTGCGGATGCTCATCCGCAGACACCCGCTATCCCATAGGGATGAATGTATGGCCCGTACTTCATCCGCAAACGGATGGATGAAATACGGACATACCATCCGCATGTGTGAAAGGGGCCTAAGAGGCAGAAAATGACAGCTCTGAAACTGAAAAAGATGAAATCCTCATCTCTTCCAGAATCAATCATCACAGAGGAGATGGGGGGGGGTTATGTTCTTCTATCTCCTCTGTGGACAGCCAACCTGACTGCTTATCATAGTCCTTGGCTCCCAGATGGAATGTGAGAGCCCGGGAACAGTGGTAGGTGGGAAGGCAGTGGCGTAACTAGAACCTTCAGGGCCTCGTGCAAGAAATCGGACTCTCTGACCCCCTGATGGGGCCCTTCCCTCCAAGCGTTGTGGTTGACACACCAAGGCCCGGTCCCAAGTGTGGCGTTTATGACCCTGGTAGTTCTGCTACTGGCGTCTGTTTTTTTTTATTTTATTTTTCTAACATTTTTTTTTAGTTTTTTTTACAATATATTTTTTTTAAAATATTTTTTTACCATTTTTTTAGTCCCGCTGAGGGGCTTTGGTGAGCTTGAGAAAGAGAATGAGAACACAGCCTCAGCTGCACAGAATGAATGAATAGGAATAGCTCTGTATAGACCTGCCCCTTCATTTGCAAACTGAAGCATAGCAAATACAATTTACTATGTTTTGGTTATGAATGGACTGAGTCCATGATCAGTATGGATCACTAACCTTCCATTAAGAAAAGGCTTCATCCTGACAGATATCCTGCAGCAGCCGGCACGAGAGGGGAGGGGAGAACTCTGCAGAGCTGTGGAGACAAGTGGAGAGGCCAGGAGAGAGAACGGGGAGGGCCAGGAAAAAGTACAGGGGGGCTGGAGAGCACACATGGGGGCTGCAGGCAGCAGAAAGAAGCTGCATAGGAGAAGCGGTGGGGACAGCTACATATAGAGAGCTGATCTTTCAATTTCCCCCACTTCTCCTCTCCCTCCCACAGGCTTTCAGCAGCTACAGGAGGAAAATGGAGAGATCAGTTTCTCTGTATCAGTGTTTTTACCAGTCAAGGCACAACACATTGCCTCTTCACTGCCTGTCAAATCCTTCTGAAAAGTTATCTGAGCCTGCATCGCTTTTCAGAGGTATGGTATTTTCTTGTTGGTATTATGAACCCGCCCTAAAAAAAAGTTTTGATCGTAAAGAAAAAGGGGGTCAGAATTAAAACACGCATGTAAACACACATGTACGCACATACACATATAAATAAACACACACACACACATGCACACATATAAACATCCAGACACATATAAAACACACACACACACATATAAACATACACACATGCACACGCCTAAAAGCATGTTAATTAACTAGTTCCTGACCGCCGGCCGTCCAATGACGGCCAGGCGGCGCACCTATTGTGGCGGGAGGCCGTCATATGATGGCCTCCCATTTAAACAGGGAATGCGCGCGATCGTGCGCGCGCACCCCTGTTTCTTCGGTGGCGGCGTGTCACGGAGACACCGCTCGCCACTGAAGGGGGTGAACAGCCATTGGTTATGGCTGTTTACCACGTGATCGGCCGTGATGAAGTCACGGCCGATCACAGATGGTCACACCCCGACTGTGTACGGCGCATGCGCGCGATCACGTCGGTGGCGGCGTGTTCCCCGGGAACACTGCTCGCCACCGATGCTGGTAAACAGCCATTGGCCGGCTGTTTACCCACGTGATCGGCTGTGATCCTTTCACAGCCGATCACTAAAATGTAAACAAACTGCGGTAACGAGATGTTACCGGGTTCTCCTCCTCACACACCGATCGTGTGTGAGGAGGAGATTGCGGTAACATCTCGTTAACGCCTACAGTACACATCAAGCACCCTGATTGCCCCCCCCCCCCAATAAAGAGGACCTGTCACCACCCCTCATAGTACCTGTCAATCACAGTCCATCAGAGTACCTGTCACAGTCCATCAGAGTATTTGAGTACCTGTCACAGCCCATCAGAGTACCCGAGTACCTGTCACAGCCCATCAGAGTACCTGTCAGCCCATCAGAGTACCAGAGTACCTGTCCCAGTCCATCTGAGTACCCAAGTACCTGTCACGGCCCATCAGAGTACCCGAGTACCTGTCACAGCCCATCAGAGTACCCGAGTACATGTCACGGCCCATCAGAGTACCCGAGTACATGTCACGGCACATCAGAGTACCCGAGTACCTGTCACGGCACATCAGAGTACCCGAGTACCTGTCACGGTCCATCAGGGTACCCGAGTACCTGTCACGGTCCATCAGGGTACCCGAGTACCTGTCACGGTCCATCAGGGTACCCGAGTACCTGTCGCAGTCCATCAGGGTACTCGAGTACCTGTCACAGCCCATCAAAGTACCCGAGTAACTGTCACAGCCCATCAAAGTACCCGAGTACCTGTCACGGTTCATCCGAGTACCCGAGTAGCTGTCACAGCCCATCAAAGTACCCGAGTACCTGTCAAAACCCATCTGAGTACCCGAGTACCTGTCCCAGTCCATCTGAGTACCCGAGTACCTGTCCCAGTCCATCTGAGTACCCGAGTACCTGTCCCAGTCCATCTGAATACCAGAGTACCTGTACAGGTCCATCTGAGTACCCGAGTACCTGTCACAGTTCATCTGAGTACCCGAGTACCTATCACAGTTCATCTGAGTACCTGTCACAGTTCATCTGAGTACCCGAGTACCTGTCACAGTCCATATGAGTACCTGTCACTGCCCTTCAGAGTACCCAAATACCAGTCACCAAGCCATCAGAGTACCTGTCACCAGGCCATCAGAGTACCCGAGTACCTGTCACCAGGCCATCAGAGTACCCGAGTACCTGTCACCATGCCATCAGAGTACCCGAGTACCTGTCGCCAGGCCATCAGAATACCCGAGTACCTGTCACCAGGCCATCAGAGTACCCAAGTACCTGCCACCAGGCCATCAGAGTAACCGAGTACCTGTCACCAGGCCATCAGAGTACCAGAGTACCTATCTCCAGCCCATCAGAGTACCCGAGTACCTATTTGCAGCCCATGTCTCATAGAATATACGTTGGGGTGTTTGCTTTCCAAAATGTGGGTAATTTCACTGTCCTGGTGGTCCAGGACCTTCAAAAGTGTGATGGGTAGGAATGAAATGAGATGTGTCATTTATGCTCCTAGAACGCCTGAACGTACTACTTCAATGCTCGGCCTCTCTATGTAACCACGCTGTGTAAAAGTCCTACACATGTGGTATCCCTATACTCGGGAAGAGTAGCAGAATGTATTTTGGGGTGTCAGTTTTGCTATATACATGCTATGTGTTAGAAATATCTTATAAATTGACAATTTTGTGTAAAATAAAATGCGTTTTAATTTTTTTCCACATGTTCCAAAAACTTCTGGAAAAAAATTAACCGTTCAAAAGACTCATTATGCCTCACAGATTATACGTTAGGGTGTTTGCTTTCCAAAATGGGGTCATTTTATGGGAAATTCCATTGTCCTGGTACTCCAGGGCCTTCAAAAATGTAATAGGTGGTTGAGAAATGAGATGCGCCATTTTTGCTCGTAGAACGTCTGAAGGTACTACATCAATGTTGGTGCTCTGTATGTGGCCAGGCTGTGTAAAAGTCTCACACATGTGGTATCGCCGTACTCGGGAAGAGTAGCAGAATGTATTTTGGGGTGTAATTTGTTGTATGCATATGCTGTGTGTGAGAAATAACCTGATAATATGACAATTTTGTAAAAAAAAATAATAATAAAAAAAATCTTAATTTTGCAAAGAATTGTGGGAAAAAATGACAACTTAAAAAACCTCACCATGCTACTTACTTAATACCTTGAAATGTCTACTTTGTAAAAAGGGGTCATTTGGGGGGTATTTGTACTTTCCTGACTTGTTATGCCCCGTACACACGTTCCGATTATCGTAAGACCGATCGTTCACATTTTGTTGTATACAACTAAGATTGAATACAACAGTGCAAAATGTGTGTAAGACTTTTGTCGTACGATTCTGGAAAAATCTTCCGTCGTGCGTAGCTACGTATTTTAAATGATGTCAAAAACGTGTGACCTGTGTGTCCTTCTGGTTTATTTTCATGTTTCCGATCATGCGTGGTGTTTGTCTAATGACTTTTATCAGACGCATACTGTACTGACTACACGACTGTCGTACGATGGGCTGTCATCCGACCAAAGTTTTCCTGTTTGTTCCTTCGGATTTAGTTGGATGGACTGTCGTGATCGGCTGTCGAAAGCTGCGTACTAACGATCAGATTATCGAACGATCTGTCCGAAAGCGACTTTTGTGGTCCGATAATCGGAACGTGTGTACGGGGCATTAGTGTCTCAAGAAATGAGGTACACCTGATGTACTGAAGGCCTGATCAGATGTGATCAATTTTCAGCGACTGGCACCATAGTTTGTAGACTCTATAACTTTCACAAAGACCAAATAATATACACTAATGTGGGTTATTTTTACCAAAGATAGGTAACAGTATACATTTTGGCCAAAATTTATGAAGAAAAATTACTAATTAGCAAAAATTTATGACAGAAACAAAGAAAAAGGCATTTTTTTCACAAAATTTATGTTTTATTTTATTTATAGCACAAAAAATAAAAAACCCACTAGTGATTAAATACCACTAAAAGAAAGCTCTATTTGTGTGGAAAAAAGGACGCAAGTTTCATATGGGTACAGTGTTGGATGACTGAGTAATTGTCATTCAAACCGTGAGAGCGCTGAAAGCTGAAAATTGGTCTGGTCAGGAAAGGGGTATAAGTGCACTGTATTGATGTGGTTAATGGGGCTTTGTAGAACTGTTTTATAACATTTGGCTCCCTCTGACTTCATGGGGTTCAGATTCGGAAGACGGAATTCAAATTGGTCGATCAATTTTCCACCGATGCACATTCAAATTGTTCTGAAAATGTGTAATTCATTCGAAAATAAAGAAACCAAATGAAACAAAAATTTCTGGTCAAAGCCAAAGTCGTAACAAAGTGATGCTCATCCAAAGTCGCATCAACGTCACATCAAGGGTAAAGTCGCAATGCAAATCGCACAATTTTTAAGGCACACAAGTGTGAATGGTCTCTGAAGGATTTTATTTTATTGATATAAATTTGGGGAAAGCACACTTTTTCACAATTAATGGTGCTATGGGCTGATGTATTTTGACTATTACTATTGTGATTTTTTTATTTTTTTTATAGTTTTAAATCCAGTTCATTCCATAGAAAAAAAATAATTCATGAATATATTCCCACCTTTGATGACTTGAGAAACATTGTTTGAATTAAAGATTATCCTAGAAATTTGTGTTAGCAATACACCATTGTCAGTTATAGGCTCACCTTGCTCTTCATGAACACAGATCCCCTCTGTCTTCTCTCTTCTTCCTTCTCATGCTTCTTCAAGTACTTTTTTTTGGCCAGATAGGCCTTGTTAGGGTCCAGGCCAGTCTAAAATGTGAACAAAATTAGGATTTTTGATGTACTTGTAAAATATTTTTCTTGAAGTAAAGTACAGTACACACACATGATGATAGATGACAGGGTTATACTGTTTGCAGCTACCTTCAGGTGATTGGCCACTGGCCAATCCCATACTCTCATATAACTTCTCACTCTCTCAGTGATCCTCATATTTTTAGCAAGTAATAATAAAATAATAAACTAAAATAATAAAGATAAGAGAATAAACAGCAACAGGGGAGGTTATTGTGTCCTGTACTGTACTTCAAGATGGAGATTTTACACATAAGTAAAGAAATATTTTTTTTTCTTTCTCGACAGTACAAGTCACAGGAAAAGTCATAGATGGCTGGGAAGTCCAAAAGCAATACAAATAAAGGGGTTGGCAATGCATCAGAAAACAGGCCCACAAAATAAAATGTCAAGGACCCTAACTCAAACAGTGGACAAAAGCAGATGCCTGGTGCTGAAAAGCCAAAGAGTCACCAAGGAGTTTGTGTCCAAACAGTGGAGGGAAGTTGGGTAATTTTGAAACAGAACAGAAAGAAGACAAGAAAAACAATCCTCTGCCTAAGGTCAGCTAGGAAAATATACCTGAAAGGGTCAATAGGCAGGATGAGTTCCCACTGAGTAAATGGAAAACGACTGAGGGGAGCTATATAAGCCTACCTCTACACAAAATCCTTCATGAAGAAGTGAGAGGCCAGTGGTCACTAGAAAGGACAGTCAAGGACGAGATATACCCCATGAGGGTGATCAAGGCCAAATACATGTCAAAACCTGAATAGAGGGCAGGGTTCTTCTCAGAGATGAGGGCAAGTTCCTCTATTTGCTCTAAGCACAGAAAGCTGGCCAGGTGCCATGGTAGACTTTGCTAGAAGTTGACTACCTAGCATGCAGGAGCATAGGAATGGCAAAATCAACAAGCTTCTGCTCCTCAGGACCTGTCATTGATGTCAGAGACTGAGAAGCAGGATAAAGGGGCAGTTCTTGAGAAAGAAGGAAGATGGAGTGTCTGCCAGTAGTTTGAATATGTAGTTCTGTTTTGGGCTAATTTGGAACCATGAGTATCGCTGGAATGTCCTCTGCCTTATTCCTGCAATGCAGCCAAGGGAAGACCTTTACTGGAGAAAAAGCCATGAATTAGGGAGAGCTGTTCTTTAAAGAGTCACCACAGCATTCACGGTGACACCACGTAGTCACCACAGCATCCCATCTTAAAAACAACCAAAAATCTTAAACTTCCCTGGGTTACATACTGTAGGTACATAGTAGGTGAGGTTGAAAAAAGACACAAGTCCATCCTATGACCTAAGTCATTCTTTGCCAGCTGAGGAAGTCTGTAGGTGGTGTGCAGCAAGGTGCCATGGAAATAATTCACACAGACAGGTGCAATAAAAAAACAGTTTACAGGGCGTGGCCTGACCTTAATCGAAGATGGCAGCTTAGTTTGTGAGCTCCCGCTGACGAGGACACCAACGAGCGATAGTTAGAGGTTTTACTGACCTACCATACCTCATCAACATGGGAACGTCTTCC
This sequence comes from Lithobates pipiens, assembly GCF_037356315.1. Classification (NCBI taxonomy): domain Eukaryota; kingdom Metazoa; phylum Chordata; class Amphibia; order Anura; family Ranidae; genus Lithobates; species Lithobates pipiens. Next base: position 256,380,914 of record NW_027507748.1, on the reverse strand, counting down.
CGCAGCTCCTCGGCATCCAGGTCCAGATCTCCGAGGGACGAGGCCAGTAGGAACTCGCAGAACATACCGGAGATGTTCCGCTCGTACTCTGCCAACATGGCCACTACACGAGGCCAGGCCTTGCAGGCCCCACCAGAGACGCGCACACTGCAAAGAGGCTCTCCGAGAACGGATGATATCGTTCTCACCCCTCATCATCATCCGAGCCTTCAGGACCTTAGGTCAGTTGCTGCGGACATCAAAGAATCTCTTACAGCGGCCCTGACTGGAGCAATAGCGGAGCTAAGGATCGATCTCCAAGCCATGGCGAACCGCATTCAGGATGTAGAGAAAACCACCTCAACTCACTCCTCCATTCTAAAGAAGACCTGCCAGGTCATCGATACTCACACCCTACAACTACGCGATCTTAACCGCCACACGGAGGACTTAGATAACCGTGGCAGACGCCACAACATTCGCCTGCGTGGTCTCCCCGAATCGGTGGACTCTGACAGCCTGCATGCTGAAATCACTGGCCTGTTCAACACCATCCTAGAGAGACCGCCAGATACACCGATTGGCATAAAACGGGTCCATAGGGCATTACGCCCGAAGGGCAAAGAGTCTGACCCACCGAGGGATGTAGTGTGTTGTGTCATAGATTACAACCTAAAAGGAGAGGTTTTACACAGATCGCGGAGGGCTACTGAACCCCTTGTTCATAAGGGCGCCCAAATTTCCCTCTTTCAGGACTTATCCACCATAACGCTGCAGAGGCGCAGAGAGCTCCGCCCCTTACTGGAGGTGCTCCGCGCAAAAGGTATTCCATACCGATGGAGGTTCCCATTTGCCTTATCAGCCACATATGGAGGGAGATCCGCTCTGTTGCGAGTTCCGGAAGACCTGAGACACTTTTGTTCTACGCTGGACCTACCGCTCATTGAGGTTCCGGAATGGTACGCTGAGTTTCGCCCGCCGGCAACCAGACGAGCACACGCCGCTATGGAACCCATGGAATTCCAGGATTCCCGCTCTAGAAGACGCCGCTCTCCATCGGAACCCAGACAGCGTTCAACCAGACACGGCTCAAGCTCGGGCACCAGCCCTCCAAGAACTCCGTATCCCAGGAGAGCACGACGAGACCGCTGACTCTATCCTGCAGTAAGACCTGTAGAATGGTGGGCTTGATACCCGTTTTCTGAGGTTCTCTTTCTCTCTCTCTCTCTGCACTTTTCTACTCTGTTCTCGCCTTCTCCCTTTCCTCCTCTTACTTTCTATTAGCTTTTGTATCAAGGGATCTTCGGTCCTGTCTCCCGCATGGGATCGGCGGTAACCGAAGGGATTGCCCAGGCATCCCAATACCCATTGATCTTTTGACTCTTTACTGCGCCCAGATTTACCATCCCTGTTGCAACTTCATCAGACTTTGCTGAGACATTCATGGCTGACCTGGGTCTGTCCGCTTCGATAGCCTTGGACTGACTCGTGAAACAAAGGCTGGTTTAGTGGAGCTCCCTACCAGTTGGCTTTAGACCATGTCTGCTGTGGAAGCTGCACACCTGCGACTCTCTGGTCTTTGGCATGCACAGCTTCTGGCCTTTTTATTTATTTATTTTTTTATTTTTTGTTTGTTTTTATGATATATGTTATTCAATGGGCTCCTTAGGTCCTATACCTCCTAGTTAAACTCTACCCCTCGAAATGTGATTGCTAGTGTTATGTTCATGGGGATCTGTAACCGGGGTGATGGGGACAGAGGTTGGGAGACCTGCAGGTCCCTTTCTCTTTTTTTATTGTTTTTTTTTTATTTCATTTTACTGTTTTGTAAGCGTTCACCAGCAATGTGTTAGCGACCTCCTCCATGCGCAGCGGGCTCTGGTCATTACGAGGCTTCATCGCTGTAGCTACAGCCCCTCTGTCGCTTTGCTTGATACACTGGAGCCTGCGACTAGGGCGCTCATAATCATAATATACCTGCAGAGTCTCTCCCTCTGTCACCGGACCTCAAGGTAGCTGTTACTTTTAGGTTTTTTGTTCTCCCCACTTCTTGCCCTGTTATGTTTCACGTGGGGGACACCAAGGGTGAATATTATGTACACTTGTGCTCCATTATTCAATGACCTTTTCTTTGAGCGCATTCCCTCTAGTGTGGACTTCCAGTCCCTGTATAACCCCTTTTGGAGGTATGGATATGCAGCTGAAGGGGTAGGGGGTAGCTCCAATGATACTAGGTGGGGGAGTAGGTGGTGTCCCCTGGGTCCACATATGGGTTGTTACTAGGCGGGAGGCGGGTTTGTCCCCCGTTCATCATCACTTGTTACGGTGCTACCCCCTAAAACTTTTGACACGATAGGGTGATTCCTACACTCGTGTATTCGACTACCTAGTACTCTACCCGATGCCTACATAAACTTAGACGGGAAGAAGGTTGAGGTATCTTCATGTTGCAATCTTCCTATTCACTAACTTAGGCATGCTCACTCCACTTTGCAGTTATTTTATTGTTCATTGTTTTTTTTTGTTTCTCTCTGATTATGGTCTTTTAAGTCAGAACTCGACCGCCCTCTTCCTTATCTGGTTCTGCCCCCGGGCCTGAACCAGTTAACGAATGTATTTCCAGGGTGCGATTTCTTTTCTCCTCCCCACCAGTACTGACACTATACATTATGATCCTTACTGCTGGGTGTAGGACGCAGTCCAATCAGGGGTGGTCACTGTTATAATTACCTTAGCCATTGAAGTTACTATGTCTTGTTATGAATAAGTGTTCCTCCCTAGGAGAAGATAGGCTGTTTCTTGGCTAGCGGACAGCTCAGCCACCATATATTTACTTGTGCTTTGGAAGTTGGCATCTGGGCGATTTTTTTCATTTTCCTTCTCATACGACATTCTTAAGAGAAAGTATAGGTTTAATTCCGTGCTAAACCTCTCTACTGGAGGGGTCCCAGGTTTTCCTGGTTCCCCCCCTTCTCTTTTTTTTTTTTTTTTTTTTAATTCCTCGATCAGCGGGTTATGCGATGTTTTTCATTACCCTTTTCTTCGGTAACTTCGGGTTTCCCCCCCACACGATAGTACCATCGTGAACTGTTATTATATAGTTATCACTTTAGAGTAGCCACCGACTGTCTCCGGATACTGGTCGTCGGGACCATCCCCACGGCCAGGGCTGGAAGTGTGAGCAGGCCTTCCACTTTCCCGGATTACTACTTTGCAGGATTTCCCCTTCCCCAACGGAGCGCTATTGCTCCTTGGGGGGGAGGTGTTGTGTATCTGAATTTTTCTTTTTGATTTTTGTTTTTTGATTTTTGATTTTTGTTTTTGGATTTTTTCTCGTCCCTTTCCCTACTATTTGGTAATTTTTCCCTTTCTTGGTTGAGTAGATTGCATATTGAGACTCCTGCTTACACTTTTATATTCCACCTCTCTACGCCTTGCTCATTCTTATAAGCAGTTTCTGGTCTGACATCTTTGGGCATTTAGCATGGCTCCTAAACCCCGGCTGAACGCCAGCGACTCAATCAAAATAGTCTCCCTGAACGTACGAGGGCTCAACATCCCTGAAAAGAGATCTCAAGTGTTGCTTTTCGCGCATAAGTGCAAAGCTGCCATACTTTTTCTTCAAGAAACTCATTTTAGATCTAATTCTATCCCCAAATTCACCAACTATCGATTCCCAATGGTGGTACATGCTACTAATCCCATATCTAAATCAAAGGGGGTTTCCATCCTTATAGCTAAAAACTGCCCTTTCCAGGTTGTAGACACCTTGTTGGACCCAGAGGCGAGGTACATCTTCATCAAAGGCAAACTGAGGGGCAAACTTATCACCTTAGCCAATGTTTATGCTCCCAACTCGGGACAACCCTCGATTTTCAGTGAAACACTGGCTAAACTCTCCTCCTTTCAGGAAGGCATGCTCATCTTGGGAGGAGACTTTAATGTCCCGTTAAACCCAATTCAAGACTCCTCTAATGGCACCTCTTCTCTCACGTATAAAGCCTTACGCATCATCAAATCACACTTACAAGAATTATGCCTTCACGACTCCTGGCGCACTCTACATCCTCAAGGAAAAGATTACTCATTCTTTTCCATCCCACACAATCGGTATTCCAGGTTGGATTACCTATTTCTGACTCAGAGGGACCTACCTTGCCTCCATGAAGCTTCCATTGAGGCAATGTACATCTCCGATTACCATCCGATATCCATAATCTTGCGACTCGCAGACAACCCGCGCACTCCCCCGATTTGGAGACTAGATCCTTCCCTTATCTCTGACCCAGCGATCGCTGCTTCTATCCAGGAAAATTTAACCAACTACTTTAAGGAAAATCAATCTCAGTCTATTGACCCAATGTCTGTATGGGAGGCCCACAAATGTACAATTAGGGGGGTGTTCCTACAAGCAGCGGCGAAAAGGAATAGAGAGAGAAACCTCCTTTTAAAGCGGCTTACTGAGCGTATTAAGACTTTGGAAAATACCCACAAACTGTCCAGGGCAAGGGACACCTTCGCTGATCTGAATCAAGCTAGGCAAGAGCTTCTCCAGCTCTTAAATTCCCAAATCAAGAGGAATTTTATGCTTTCGCGTAAATTTTTCTACGAATACGGGAACAAATCCGGTAAGCTCTTAGCGAGAGCCCTTAGAAAGCAGCAGGCAGCTAGAACCATCCATTCTATCACTGACCCCAAGGGAGAGAAAGTAGTTTCTAACCACATGATAGCTGAGCAATTCGTTCAATATTATTCCAAACTATATAACATTAAGGAACAGGTGTCTCAAGACGATCAGTTGCAGAGACGGCTTGCAATTGATCAATTTTTACAAAATTACGCTCCCTCTCCCATTTCCTCTGAGCTGGCCCATTCTTTGGATACCCCCCTCACATCCTCGGAACTGGATGAAACCTGGGAAAAGCCCAGGACCAGATGGCCTTACCACTTGCTATTATAAAGCCTATATAACTACATTGAAACGACACTTCTTAGCTGCCTTTAACTCACTTACAGTGGACAAACCCCCTCCCAGAGACTTACTAAGGGCTCATATCACAGTAATCCCGAAACCCAACAAAGATGACACTCTAGTCACCAACTATAGACCCATTTCTCTGCTAAATGTGGACTTGAAGATCTATGCCAAGATACTAGCAAACTGCCTCCTCCCCCTCATTCCCCGGCTTGTGTCCCTAGATCAGGTGGGGTTCGTGCCGGGAAGGGAGGGGAGAGACAATACGATGAAAGCACTCTCCATACACCATTGGCTGTCCTCATCGTCACAAAAGGGTTTCTTTCTCTCATTGGACGCGGAGAAGGCGTTTGACAGGGTGGCCTGGGACTACATGGAGGGAGTCTTGCGGAAAATCGGCCTCCCTGATAGACTGATCTCTTTTATTATGGCGTTATACGCATCTCCAACTGCACAGGTCAGGGTTAACGGCCGGCTGTCGGACGCCTTCTCTGTGTCCAATGGAACCCGTCAGGGCTGCCCGCTATCGCCCTTACTTTTCATTCTCACTTTGGAACCTCTCCTCCGCAGATTAAATTCTAATCCAGACATTAGGGGGATACAGATTGGCACCAAGACTCATAAAATAGCCGCCTTTGCATACTACTCTTCCTTACCGAACCCCTAGTTTCTATTCCTAACTTCCTCTCAGATCTTGACTCCTTTAAAATGCTGTCCAACTTGCAAATCAATTTTTCCAAGTCAGAAGCCCTGAATATATCCCTGCACGCAAACACCATGGAGTTATGCCAAAAAAATTTCCCCTTTTGCTGGAATACTACAGCCATCACCTATTTGGGCATTAAATTACCGTCTAAACTGGAAAACTTATACTCGGCCAACTTTCTCCCCATTCTCCAGACCATCCAAAAAGATCTCAAAGCTTGGTCTACCGGCCTGTTTTCCTGGTTCGGTAGAGCGGCAATTGTTAAGATGAATATTCTTCCCCGTCTACTTTACCTTTTTCAAACAGTCCCAATTAAACTTCCCCCGGCCTTCTTTAAATCCCTTCAGTCTAGCTGTGCAGCCTTTATTTGGAATGGTAAACGAGCTAGAATCAGCTTTGCCAGATTGACATTACCTAAAAACAAGGGAGGTATTAATGTGCCTGATTTCAAGAAATACTATTGGGCTAGTCTCCTGGGTAGAATTGTGGACTGGAATGTCCACTCCAACACTAAAGCTTGGGTGCAGGTGGAAAACGCCTTCTCTTGTACTCCGATCAAATATCTACCATGGCTGAAGCCTGAACATGTCCCAAGACCTTGCAAACTTCACCCTCTAATTACCAGTACTTTACAGGCCTTTCGTTCTGCATGCTTCGCACACCGCATTTCCACCACCCATAGTCCGATGACCCCAATAAAACATAATCCAGCGTTCCCTGCAGGAAGTTCGGACACTTTTCTTTCAGGTCTGTGGCCCTCTTCTGATATTAGGGCTCTACTCTTCTTTTCAAATACTCAATTCCGGTCTCTTTCAGAACTCCCCACTCTTCCCTCGGGACGCTCCTTTCCGTTGTGGGTGTATTTCCAAATTAGACACTTTTTACTGGACAGACATTACACACTCGATTTCTCTAGACAACTCACGCCATTTGAAACATTATGCAACCAAACAGAACCTCAACGTCATGTCATATCCAACATTTATGGGATGTTTTTTGCCTCAGGCAGCCCAAAAGCTAACTTAGCCGTTCGCAGTTGGGAAACAGACATCTCCCAATCTCTGACGGTGTCTGCCTGGACTTCCATTTTTGCGCACATTCATAAAGGCTCGTCCAACGTTTTGGTTCAGGAAACTAATTTTAAAATTTTCACTCAATGGTATCTCACGCCTGTCAAGCTTCATAAACGCGACGCCGGTATTACACCCTCTTGCTGGAGATGTTCAGATAATATAGGCTCCTTTCTACATGTATGGTGGGCCTGCCCCTGCCTCCAGCCTTTTTGGAAGGAGATTCACCGCCTCGTATGTCATATCACCACGTTCTCCATAGATTTCTCCCCTGCAGCAATGCTCCTACACCACTCAACTATCCCTCTGAAAACGTACCACCGCTCTCTGGCACAACACCTGCTAAATGCCGCTAAGATGTGCATTCCACCGTTGTGGAAATCCACTTCTTCCCCTTCTGTCTCTGATTGGATTAAGAGAGTATCCAAAATAGAAGAAATGGAAAACTTGATTTGCCAAGCCAAAGACACTCCATCTAAATTCTGGGCTACTTGGGCTTGCTGGCACCACTTTAGAACCTCAAATGAATGTACTCAACTACTAAATGGAGTCCCCCCACCTTAAAACCGGGAAGCAGTTTTTACTTATTTGTGGGATCCTATCCCGCTTATCCGGTCCCCTCCCCTAGACGTCCCGATTTACTGGGGTCCCCCTTTTTTTTTTTTTTTTCTTTTCTTTTTTTTCTTTTTTTTTTTTGATGCTAATATTCGTTGGCTCAAGATTCAATTAGACAATTAGATAATGTTAGTTTTTCATTGGTTAGGTTCTTCCCCTCCATTTTATTTCCAGATAGGTGTTTTTGTGGAATAAGCTCCCGGGGGAAGTGCACCAAGCCTCTACATCGGCACATAATAGTTACACATTTGCAACTTGTCGAATGTATAGTGCTGTTTGATTGCCAATCACAGGTCTCTATGTTGTTTAAGCACCTTTGTAGGTTATGTTCCGGGCTAAAATGTGGCCCCTTTTCTTTTACTTACCTTTGTCGACTGTGTTTATTGTAACCCTTAATAAAAGACTTTTGGAAAAAAAAAAAAACTGTTTACAACAGAACCCAGGGGGAAGACCATCCAACAGGTAGCACTCATGGTTTACAGCAAAGTGAATGAAACAACGCTCATCTGGACTGACAGTGCCTGTAAAGAGGGCAGAATCCGGCCTGGCCATCTCATGGAAGATGTCCAGAGGAGTCGCAGACCCTGGGCTTTTCCCCCTTGTCAGGAACCTTTCCCTACCGCTAACACTGTCTCTAACAGATGGGGTACCTTTCCCTACACTGCCCACATGCAAAAATCACAAACCTGGGAGCCAATAGGTTCTGCCTGACCCAAGATGGCCACCACAGTCATATGGGGTGGCAGCATCAAATAGTATAGCTTCCCCAGTGACCTAGGAAACCATAAAGGAACCCTGTCATTGTCACCCCGTCACCTGCAGTGGAGAAAGTAGACTGTATCTGTCTACAAGTCCATCTGCCAACAATGCACTACAGAAATGTGTATGGCATTCAGGGTTAGAACATTCTGTTCTGCCCAACAAAGAATCATGTACAGTATGTAACTCTTTAGCAGCACATGTTCTGGTGCTACCTTCATAGTTGATGTAAGCCACAGCCATGGTGTTTTCCGATCAAACTTTTGTTGAAACTGTTTCAACAGTTCAAGTTGAAAAGGTAAATTCTAAGGAGCCAAAATGAATGGCACCAAGTTTCAGAATGTTTACCAGGCTCCCTGGAATGTCGACATCATGTGGAACACCCTCCCTCAACAGGCTGGCATCCATTAAGAGCACCTTATAAGCCATGGGAAGAAATTACTGTCCATATTCCAACATTATTATGGAAATCCACCACATCAGGTATAGTCTGGCACTGGTCTTATGTATTCCAGTGCTTACCTTTTCAAAGGTAGGAGTGTGGGATCTTGCACTGAAAAGGACTTGAAGAGGAGAGCTAACCTCATCTCCCTGAGAGCTGAAAATAAGCAGGTGACCCCCCTTACCCCATGCCTTTAATCTAGAATCTGAAATAAACGGTGCAAAGCAACTCCAGAGGGGTAATTATGCTTGTCACAGCTGGCTGGCAGACAAAAAATGTCAGCCATGCAATGCATTTGCAGCCACTGGTCTTCTGTAGCATCCAGAGATCACTGCACTGCAGTAGAGCAGGGGAGTAAATCATTCCATTTCACACTAGGGATGTGAAAAGATAATAAGCCTGTACACATTTCTTTGGAAACTAACATTGTGTCATAGTGGCCCTTAGTGGTAGCCAGAAAGAACTGAAGGAATTGCACCAAATTCAAACTAAAAGCATACAAAAGTTACCACTATTTCCTATGGCTGCAACATTTGTTGAATGGCTCATAGTCTGTGCTCTACTCCAGGGGGTTAGAGCACAGCACACTGAGACCAGAAAGGGCTAGAAGCCCGGACTCACCACAGCAGACTTTGTCAAGTAGCACTCCATCCTGGTTTCCTCCTCAGATGAGAATGCTTCCGAGGTGGATCTCAGGGACTGGAACAGATCTGTGTGGATGGCCACTGCTCTGGACCCAGCATCCTGCAGCTAATTTCATACAAGGTGCAAAGAAGGAGAACCAAATGTAGGGTATAGTCAGTGGTGTTGGGGGGGGGGGGGGGGCTGGAGCCCCGAGTGGGTTCCCAGAAAGCCCTGAGTCTAGGGCAGGCACAATTCTATTATTAGCCCCAAGCCCGAGTGGGGACCAATCTGACACTGAGTGCGGCCGCGTGACATAGCAGGTCCCACCTTCTGGAGCCTGGAGAGCCTATTATGGACGTCCCACTGATCCAATGCTGGTACTGCGGGATGCGTGACGTCCATCATAGGCGTTGCAGGCTCCAGTAGGTGGGCATTACAATGCAGCCGCCGCGCAGCGTCACTATGGGAAGATCCCCACCTGGCGGGCAGCTCTCCTCACCTGTCCTGTCCTGTCATGGCCCTGGCTGCCTGGAGTGCCTGCTGTCTACTGTTTACTCTACTGTGATGGGCTTGCCACACACAACGGATGAGCTGCAGGAGGAGGTCACAACACCTGAAGTCTGGTCAGGTAGGTTAGTGCGTGTCAGTGTGAGTCAGTGTATGTTAGGTAGGTCAGTGTATGTCAGATAGGTCAGTGCACGTCAGGTAGGTCAGTGTATGTCAGATACTGTAGGTCATTGCGAATCAGGTAGGTCAGTGCATGTCAGGTAGGTCAGTGCGCGTCAGGTAGATAATACCCCCCCGGTGCTCAGAGTTTGGGATGAAGCCCCTGTTCTTTTTGCCACCTAGCAATGCCCCTGGGTTTAGTGCTGAGGCACTGTACCCTACATTTGGTGCTCCTAATGTAATGTCACTTCGGAGTGACATTACAGGCCAGCCCTGCATTTTCCATTTGCATAGCTCTTAACCCTCGCTGATTTCGAGGGACTGTCCCTCATTCTAAACTAAGTCCTTCTGTCCCTCTTTCCTTCATATTTGTCCCTCATTTTGGTCTGATCTATACAATTGTAAATAAAATGCACTGCTTATCTATCAAAAAGTGTTTTACAGTGCTAAACCTTTCATCCAATTTCGAAATTGCTGCATTTGTAAATTCCAAAAACCAACAGAAAGGAATAGTAGTGGTAAAAGCACTTGTGGGTTTAACCAATAATTTATTTGCACAATTCTCCTTTAAGGGGAAGGGGGGGGCAAGGGGTGTGTCCTATCCCTACATACTTTTGATAATAGGTGTCCCTCATTTCCATTTCAGAAAGTTGGGGGTATGCATCTGGCAGATTCTAGTTGCAATCTAAAGCCTTGTACACACGGTACGATTGTTGGCAGGGGATTGTCTGTTGACCTACTGTTGTCCTAAAATCTTACCATTAGTACGCTCCTTTTGACTATTGTTGTCCAACTTTCAGCCAACAAATGTTGGATGGCGGGCTAGTAAATTTTCGGGCAGACAAAGATTTGATGTCAGATTTTTTGTATATGGTCAGTACACAAATCCGTCATAAAAAAGTCGAAAGTACAAACACGCATGCTTGGAATCAATGCTCACCAAACACGAAATTAGCAGAAGGGGCCCAAAGGGTGGCACTCAAGAGCTGAAATTCCTCGTAGTACGTCACTATGTTCGCGTTTGGGACAACACCATTTTTTTTTTACCGTTAGTATGCAAGACAAGATTCTTGCACACGCCCTTAAGACAAAAATCAGACGCTCGGTTGGCCAAAAATCGTACTGTGTGTATGAGGCTTTAGTGATGTGCTTAGGAAACCGATCTGGGAAACTGTAGCATTAGCCCAAGAGGCTAGTGCCTAGCTGGTACTGGAAGAAGAAAAACACTCAGGAAACTTCTAGAAGAAAACACGAAAATCCCTCAGGAGAGAAAGAGGGAGACATTCATCATCTAAGTAATCTAGAAAAAAACTGAGAATTGGCTGTATGGGGTTTCTTACAGCTCTGATTTGCCAGTGTCCAATCTCCTGAATGTAGCTGCATATAACCCAGTCTATGAATCTGTCTGTGTCCTGTACTGTGCATAACTGTAAGGCCCCTTTCACACATGCAGACAGTATGTCCATATTTCATCCATCCGTTTGCGGATGAAATACAGACATACATGCATCCCTATGGGATAGCGGGTGTCTGCGGATGAACATCCGCAGACACCCGCTATTGTCCGCCTCCGCTACTGTCCGATTCTGCAGTCGGAGGAAAATCCTATTTTTCTATCCGTCTGCAGAGCGGATCGGATGAACACGGACAGATGGGCCGTGCTCATCCGATCCCCATAGAGGAGAATGGAGAGCTGACAGGGCGGTCCCTGCACAGTGTGCGGAGACCGCCCTGTCCGCCGTTGGCTCAGTGGGGACAATGGAGCGATGCCCGCTGAGTGAGCGGATCATTACTGATCCACCCCGTGTGAAAGGGATCTAACTATTTAGCAGTGGATTAAATGGCCCAGTGGAAGAAACACTTTCAAGTCTCATATTGAAACAACATAAACAGATTAATTAGTAGATGCTCAAATACTGTATCAGTTACATGCAACAATATTCACAAAGTAACAGAATATAACTGTAATTCCGCCTATACGCGATCGGAATTCCAGCCAGAAAAAGACCGATGTGCGCTTTGCATCGGAAAATGCGACCGTGTGTATGCTCCATCAGAATTTAGCTGTCCAAATTTCCACCAGCCAAAAATTGATAGCATGTTCTCAATTTTCCCAACGGAAAAACTTTCTATTGGTAATTCCGATCGTGTGTATGCAATTCCAACACGCCAAAAATCACGCATGCTCAGATTCAACTACGAGACAGAAGCTATTGGCTACTGGCTATTGATCTTCCTTTTTCTAGTTCTGTCGTATATGTTGTACGTCACTGCGTTATAAATGATCGGAATTTGATGTGACCGTGTGTAGGCAAGACAGCTTGAGTCGAATTCCATCGGGAAAACCATCAGAGCTTTTTCCGACGAGAATTCCGATTGTGTGTACGCGTCATAAGGCTTAGACAGAAAATCTGACAATATAAATAAGTGTCCCATACAAAAAAAAAGAGATCCTTGGTACAGTGATGTAATAATCAAGGGGTTATTGGAGATCAAAGCACAAATAAAAGAATTATACAGTTAATGCCTTGATGCATTTTGGGAAATCAGAAAACCAAAATGAAACTGCGCTCTGTGTAAAAAATGTTATAGCTGTGAGAACAGTAGGATATTTAACATAGCTAACAAATATAGTATACCAAAATGTGTTGCGTTTAATTGTTCATCAATGTCAGAATGTAGTTCACATCTGTATATCAAACATCATCATGTAACAGTGAAATAAATCAACTGTGAAATAAAAGTCCACATATTGTGAAAATTATTGTGAAAAAAGCATTGCTTGTAAAAGTCCAAATAATGTGCATTCCACTCTAAAAGAATCACCACCACCAAGAAAGCACAGTGGAGGCTTACCTGAAAAACAGCACCCTAAAATTATAAAGAAGTTTTATTAGGTATGATGTTATAATTGCAGTCATAAATGTGCAGGACTTGGAACTATATTCAGGGAATACCACCAGTTTAAAAACCCTCAAGTTCATGATTCCATATGCATCATGTTCAGAGAAAAGAAATATGACCAGCACTCCACGTCAGAGAAATTACCTCCATGTTCAGAGAAAGTAAAGAAGACCAGTGCTCCATATAGTGTAAAACCCAGTAAATCTATTTATTGAAACAAACATATTGCACTCACACAAATATAGGCATCATAGTGCTGTGCACAGTATCAGAAAACGGTCAAAACACACTTCCAGGGACACGTTCAGTGGTGTGATTACATCATGTAGTGTAGCTCCGCCACACGCATTTCATCAGAGTTGATGTCTTCTGGGAGTGGATGCTACGCAAAGCCACCACGGATTAAATACCCATCAAATGTCGTGGATAACCAAAAAGAACTAAACTTCACTTTAAATCTACAATGAGAACCAAGCCTCACATTGGATCTAAACTGCTCCCACTAGTCAACAGCAAGAATCATATCTCAGAATGAACACAACTTGCAACCTCTATTGGATTAAATCCCTATAACACCAGTAATTAAATATAAAAACAAAGTACAAAAAAAATGGTTAATAATTTCTTCAGCGCACAATAAGAATTTACAATTTAAGCAGCCATCATGTTTAGAACTAAATTCATAACCATTAACCATAACCATTTGAAAAATATTTAAAAACATCAAAGAAAATGTATGTATACAAAATGTAATAACCAATATACTATAAAAAATTATAAAAAAATACAGAATTATTTAACCACTTCCTGACCGGAGCACGCCGATGTACATCAGCAGAATGGCACGGGCAGGCATATTAGCGTACAGGTACATCCATTTCTATATGCCACCCTGCCATTGCGTGTGCACCACCGGCGGTGCGCTCGCGTGTCGATCAGGACCCCCGTGAGTACGGTCGCGGGTCCCGCGGACTCAATCGACTCGGGGATACCCACGATCATAAACAGTCTGTTGTCTGTTGTAAACAGCATCTCCCCGTTCTGCCTAGCAGCAAGTGACACTGATCTCTGCTCCAAGTGATTGGAGCAGAGATCAGTGTTCACTAACACAAAGCCCAGCCCCCCACAGTTAGTAACACGCCCCTAGGAACACTTAACCCCTACACTGCCACCCCCTGGTTAACCCCTTCACTGCCAGTGTAATTTACACAGGAATCAGTGCATTTGTATAGCACTGAGTGACAATGGTCCCAAAAATGTGTCAAAAATGTCCGATGTGTCTGCCATAATGTCGCAGTCACAACAGAAATCACTGATCACCGTCATTACTAGTAAAAAAAAAAAATTATTAATAAAAATGCCATAAAACTATCTCCTATTTTGTAAACGCTATAACTTTTGTGCAAACCAATCAATAATTGCTTATTGCGTTTTTTTTACCAAAAATATGTAGAAGAATGCGTATTGGCCTAAACTGAGGGAAATTTTTGTATATATATATATATATATATATATATATATATATATATATATTTTTTTTTTTTTTTTTTTTTTTGGGGGGGATATTTATTATAATAAAAATTAAAAAATAATGCCTTTTTTTTTCAAAATTGTCGCTCTATTTTTGTTTATAGCACAAAAAATAAAAACCGCAGGGTTGATCAAATGCCACCAAAAGAAAGCTCTATTTCAGTCCTTTTCACTCACTTTCTCACAGTTCTACACACAGAAACTATGGTTGAGTAATACCATTCTTGGGCACCTGTGCTTAATACATACAGGCATGTATATATATATACATAAATATGCATTGTATAGTTATGCACTGTAGTTGCCTGCCTATTTAATTTTGAGCATGCGATGCTAATTGCACATTTGCATGGAATCTTGCTGTAGGTAGGACCTGTCCACTTTCCGGCTGCTGATGCTTGCACTCCCTTCCTTATTGCCTATGGGAGGGGAGTTATAAGTGTGACCTCTTGCAAGCCACATCATTGGACTCCGCCTCCTCTTTTCCCCTGGCACGCGGTGGCTACTGGGGGCTTCGGGACCCCATGTGGGGGGAGAGACAAGCGGTCTTTTTTTAAGAGGGATCTCCATTGGGAATGTTCTCTTCATCTTTCTGTATGTACACTATTGGGTAACTATACTATGGTATTAGGTACCTACATTATATAGCATCAATTGATATATGTACTCACGATATCCTCTTCCCATAGCAGACCACCCCTCTGAAGAAGACCCCTATGTTGGGTTGAAACATGTCAGGATCATATCTCCACTGTCGTAAATTCTTTACAGTGTCTGTATGAAGTTGTCTGCATATGTACACCCATTTCTTTATTTTGTTCTATTTTTTATTATTTGTCCAGTGGAGCTCATGTTTTAACCAATGTGCCATCTTTTCTTTTCTTATATTAATAAATATTGAATTTTTTTAAATATAATATTCCTTTACATTTATTTTATGCTGCCTAAAAACCCCACTGTGGGGGAATCTGTCCGATTTTCTGTTTTTGGGGGTGAGCAGCACTCTCTGACCTTTTTGGTAGCGTTTTTCCATTGCTATTTGTGGGAAAAAAAGGACGTCAATTTTGTTTGGGGGCCACATCGCACGACCGCGCAATTGTCAGTTAAAGCGACGCTGTGCCAAATCGCAAAAAGTGGTCTGGTCTTAAGCCAGCAAAATGGTCCGGTGTGCTACGAGATCGCAGTGAATTGATGGCTGCTGATTGGCCAAAGCGTGCATCGAAGTGCATTTTAACCGGTTTCTGATACTGTGTACAGCGCGATGATGCCTATATTTATGTGAGTGAAATATATTAGTTTCAATAAATTAATTTACTGCGTTTTCCATTTTATGGAGCACTGGTCTTCTTTACTTTTTATGAACATGGTGCATATGGGATTGTGAACTTGAGGATATTTGTACTGGTGGTGTTTCCTGCCAGCTATTCCATGATTATAGTTACAAGTACTGCCCATTTATGACTGCAATTATAACATTATGTCTAATATGATTTCTCTATAATCGGAGAGTCGTATTTTTATGGTAAGCCTCTGCTGTGCTTTTTTGGTGGTGGCGTGGTGATTATTTTAGAGTGTGACGCTGTCATGATCACTTAGTGCTCCTGCTTCCCATTCCTGTATCTGAGTGTTGGCTGTTACAGTCTCCCTGTCTGTGTTCACCTGTTAGGTGATTGATCTGCTCAGTCACCTGATATACCAAACTGAATACTCTATTCCTTGTTTGTGATAGTGTCAGGGCTGGCTTAGCCCTTCGTCCTCTGGGCTGGCCGCTCAGCTGTCGGCTAATTGCCAGCTCTCTTCTCTTTCCACAGTTACCAGCTGTTCCCGATGATGGTCGTCTGACCTGCCTATTTAAAGCCTTCCAGCTCACTCTTTCCTTTGCCTTCGGGTTGGTCACATTACAAGGAACCATCTCCTGCTGTTTGTTTCAAGACTGGCTTGCTGACATCCCTCCTGGCTTCTTTTCCTGCTTTCAGTTGCTCTCCTTGGATCCCTGACTTCTGGCCTGGCTGATTACCCGATCTGGTTAATGAACTTTGGACTGGCTGACTACCCGATCTGGCTACTGGACTCTGGCTATGCTTGACTATGCTTTTTTCTATTTACCTTTTTATTTTTATTAATAAACAAGTGTGATTTGATTGTACTTCTGTCTCAGTCTGTTTCATGGTTTCTGACAGTACACGAAGGCCATGAATTCAGAAGATACAGTCAATCCACGTGTTGGTAATATTTTTTCAAGATTGGATGAGCAAGATCACCTCATGGATCAGTTTGCCTTGGCGTTACAAACACTCCTGAATTGCACGGCTCACCTGGAACCCCCCCACGGTGGCTGCTCCGGTACAACCTGAGTCGCAGGCTGTCCCTGCTGCTGTGCCAGTCTCTGTGCAGGCACCCGCCTCAAGTATTACCTCTATAAGAGGTATGTCTGGTTCTGCTCCACTTCCCTAGCGATTTAAGGGCAATCCAGTTCAATGCAGAGGGTTTCTCAATCAGGTCGAGATATACTTCGAAATGCTGCCCCAGGCGTTTTCCACGGACAGAAGCAAAATAGGGTTCATAATATCTTTGCTTTTTGAGAGAGCCTTGGCCTGGGTTAACCCTCTATGGGAGACGCAAAAACCTGTTGTCTTGAGTTACCCTCAGTTTGTGGCCTCCTTTAAAAGGGTTTTTGACGTTCCTGCACGCTCCACTTCTGCTACCAAGTGCCTCGTGTTATTCTTTGTGAAAAAGAAGAGCAGTGAACTGAGACCTTGTATTGATTATAGGGGTCTCCAATCGTGTCACGATTAAGAATGCCTACCCGATTCCATTGATTACAGAGTTATTTGACCACCTCAAGGGAGCAACGGTTTTCACAAAGCTTGACCTGAGAGGGGCATACAATCTTGTGCGCATTAAGGAGGGCGACGAGTGGAAAACTGCGTTTAATACCAGAACCGGCGACTTAATATGTTCTTCCCTTTTACTATGCGGTAGGAGTCACTTGTAAAGCTTTAACAGTGTTAAGGGGGCACCCCACCCTCTTCTAGTATGGGAGAGGGACCTGCTCATGTGGATCAAATGTCTGGAGCGGGAAGGGTGATGCCCTGGGTTTTTTGAATGGAAGTAACTCTCTGCCACCATGTATGCTTACATGTAACTTGACTAGGTTGTATGTATCCCCCCACCCCCATGGGGACCCCCCCTCTTTTATTTTCCCAATGTATGTTGATTTTTTTGTGTTGTTTCTCCTTCTTTTTGTTAAATTTTGAAAATAACAATAAAATACCAATTATAAAAAAAAAAAATACCAGAACCGGCCATTATGAATATCTGGTAATGCCTTTTGGTCTTTGTAACGCCCTGGCAGTTTTCCAGGAATTTATTAACGATGTCCTCCGAGATTTGTTGCAATTGTGTGTGGTGGTTTATCTCAATGATATTCTCATATTTTCCAAGTCCCTGGAGAGCCACCACACAGATGTCTGTCGTGTACTTCAGAAACTAAGAGAGAACAATCTCTACTGTAAACTGGAGAAGTGCGAGTTCCATCGTGAACAGGTCACATTCCTGGGCTATGTCATGTCCACTGCTGGTTTTTCAATGGACCCAGAGAAACTGTCAGCAGTCTTACAGTGGCCTCGACCCG
This sequence comes from Lithobates pipiens, assembly GCF_037356315.1. Lineage (NCBI taxonomy): Eukaryota > Metazoa > Chordata > Amphibia > Anura > Ranidae > Lithobates > Lithobates pipiens. The sequence continues at coordinate 256,363,010 of NW_027507748.1, read as the reverse complement.
TGAGTTTACATCCTCTGCAGCCTTTCCTGGGCTTTGCCAACTACTGTCGGAAGTTTATTCGTAACTTCTCGTCTCTGGTCAAACCTCTGACTGAAATGACCAGAAAGGACGGTAACCCACAGAGTTGGTCTCCGGAGTCCATTAAGGCCTTTGAGACTCTCAAGGCTGCCTTTGTTTCTGCTCCTGTGTTGGCACATCCTGATCCTACGTTGCCTTTTATCCTAGAAGTTAATGCTTCTGAGACTGGAGTTGGCGCCCTTCTGTCTCAACATCCTAACTTTGAGAGCGCTATGCATCGGTGTGGCTACTTTTCCAAGAAATTGTCACCTTCTTAGTGCAATTATGAGATTGGTGACAGAGAGCTGTTGACGATCATTTTAGCCCTGAAAGAATGGAGAAATCTTCTTGAAGGTACCACTGTGCCCGTTCTTATTCTTACTGACCATAAGAATCTTACATCCTTGTCTGAGGCTAAGCGACTCTCTCCCAGAAGGGTGCAATGGGCTCTTTTCTTGTCGAGCTTTAATTACATTGTCTCATTCCTACCCGGTACTAAGAATGTAAGGGCTGATGCCTTGTCACGACAATTTTCCTCCACTTCCAAGTCGGAGTCGGTTCCGGTTCCTATGATTCCTCCTGATCGTATCTTGGCTACAGTTCACACCAGTCTTACTTCACCTTTGGGTGACAAAATTCTTGCTACTCAGGTCCATGCTCCTCCTGATAAACCTTGTGACTGCTGCTTTGTCCCAGAGAGTCTCCGTACTGCAGTGCTCCGGACTTACCATTCTCCCAAGGAAGCTGGCCATCCTGGGAAGAATCAACTCATTTGGGCCATCTCCCAACAATTCTGGTGGCTTAGTCTAAGGGCTGATGTTACTGCCTTCGTAGCTGCCTGTCCCGTGTGTGCTCAGAGTAAGACTCCACGACACCTTCCAGTGGGCCTCCTACAACCCATACCCAATGGAGAGAGGCCCTGGACTCACCTGTCTATGGATTTCATTGTGGAATTGCCCAACTCCCAAGGCAACACTGTTATCCTTATGGTGGTTGACCGGTTCTCAAAGATGTGTCATTGTATTCCACTTAAGAAGTTGCCCACCTCTAAGGAACTGGCTTCCATTTTTGCTCAGGAGATCTTTCGCTTACATGGGCTACCCAAGGTGATTGTCTCGGATAGGGACAGTCAGTTTGTCTACCGGTTCTGGCGAGCCTTTTGTGCACAGTTGGGAATCCAGCTTGCGTTCTCTTCTGCGTATCACCCACAGTCTAATGGGGCCGCAGAACGAGCCAATCAGTCCTTGGAGCAATTCCTACGTTGCTATATTTCTGACCATCATAACAACTGGTCTGACCTATTACCTTGGGCAGGGTTTGCTCTCAACAGTGCCTTGAATTCTGCCTCCCGATTGTCTCCATTTATGGCGAATTATGTTTTCCAACCTTCCATGTTGCCTGACTCGTTTGTTCCGCGTTATTCCTGCGTTAGAGGAGCATCTCCGTGGTCTTCGTTCCACTTGGGTACATGTCCAGGAGGCTTTGCGTCATGCTAATGATAGATACAGACTCCATGCTGACCCCAGACGCCTGCCTGAGCCTTCCTACTAGGTTGAGGACAGGGTCTGGCTGTCATCTCGCAACCTCCAGCTTCGTGTTCCCTCACTGAAGTTTGCACCTCGGTTTATTGGGCCTTTCCGTATCCTTTGCAGGATTAACCCAGTAGCTTACGCGTTGGACCTTCCTCCTAGTATGTGCATCTCAAATGTGTTTCATGTCTCCTTATTGAAACCACTGGTCTGTAACTGATTTACCACCTCGGTGCCACGTCCTCATCCTATTCTGGTTGAGAACCATGAGGAGTATGAGGTACAATCCATTATTGACTCCCATAGGTTTCGTGGGTGCATACAGTACCTGGTGCATTGGAAGGGGCACGGTCCGGAGGAACGCTCCCGGGTTTCATCTTCTGACGAATATGCCCATATCCTCCTCCGTGAGTTCTGTAGAGCCCAGTGGCCCTCCTAGGGAGAGGGGTCATTGGGGGGGGGGTACTGTCAGGGCTTCCTCCTCTGGGCTGGCCGCTCAGCTGTCGGCTAATTGCCAGCTCTCTTCTCTTTCCACAGTTACCAGCTGTTCCCGATGATGCTCGTCTGATCTGCCTATTTAAAGCCTTCCAGCTCACTCTTTCCTTTTGCCTTCACGTTGGTCACATCACAAGGAACCATCTCCTGCTGTTTGTTGCAAGACTGGCTTGCTGACATCCCTCCTGGCTTCTTTTCCTGCTTGCAGTTGCTCTCCTTGGATCCCTGACTTTTGGCCTGGCTGATTACCCGATCTGGTTAATGAACTTTGGACTGGCTGACTACCCGATCGGGCTACTGGACTCTGGCTATGTTTGACTACGCTTTTTTCTTTTTACCTTTTTATTTTTATTAATAAACAAGTGTGATTTGATTGTACTTCTGTCTCAGCCTGTTTCATGATTTCTGACAGTTAGAGACAAAGTTACCTGCATTGTTCTTGATCAAGCCTCCGGTTTGTCTGCCTTGCTTGCTGTTGGATCTCCTTGTGTCTGACTCGGATTGGATATCGGACTATTTCCTGAACTCAGCCTGCCTTATGACCTAGACTGTCATTGTTTCCAATATTGGACTATTACCTGAACACAGCCTGCCTTATTACCTGGACCGTCTTAGAATCACGATATCTGTCTGCTAAACTACAAGTAGTCTGTTGTTTGCTCTGCTCGTGTCTGCCCTAGTGTGGTGGCCAGGCACTATAGCATCGTGTATAAGTCCTGGGGGAAAATATGTACCGGTAGGCCTGCTTACCTAAGGGAAAGAGGGCTGCTATAGGTGAAGCACACAGTAGCTATCACAGTAGCTATCTATAGTGTCTGACCCCCTGCATTGAGGTAGACATGACATTTGTGACATTATCACAAGCCTTTAACAAAAAAATTCTGTCAAGATTAGGGATGAGCCGAACACCCCCAGGTTCGGTTCGCACCAGAACTTTCGAACGGACCCCAAATTCGTACGAACTTTAGAACCCCATTGAAGTCTATGGGACTCGAACGTTCAAAATAAAAGTGCTAATTTGAACGGCTAATATGCAAGATGCTGTCCTAAAAAGGGTTTGGGGACCTGGCTCCTGCCCCAGGGGACATGGGTCAATGCAAAAAAAAGTTTTGGCGGGAGCACCGATTTTAATGACGATTAAAGTGAAAAAAAAAGTGAAATATTCCTTTAAATATCGTGCCTGGGGGGTGTCTGTAGTATGCCTGTGAAGTGCCACGTGTTTCCCGTGTTTAGAACAGTCCCTGCACAAAATGACATTAAACGGAAATAACATAATTTAAAACTGCTTGCGGTTTTAATGTTATATCTGGTTCCTGCAATATGGTTGAAAATCATTGATAAAAATGGCATGGGTAGCCCTCCCTGCCCATTACCAGCCCCTTTGGGTCTTGTACGCATATTAAGGGGAACCCTGTACCCATATTAAAAAAAGGAAATGCGTGTGGCTCCCAGGCCCTATATACTCATAACAGCAGTATACAGGCAGTGCAAACAAGACAGGGACTGTGTAGGTTTGTTGTGTTAAGTTGAATCTGTTTGTAATTTTCAACTGGTACATTTTTAAAGTGTAGCTCCAGTCAAAAAAACTATTTTTAAGCTTTTTGGAAAACATAGGGAAGGGTTATCCCCCCTGTATAATTTGTTTTGTCGTCCATCTTTTTTCATCTCACTTGCTGTTGTCTCCTTCCGTTTGCAAGTAGGAGATGTTTGTAAGTTGGATGTTTGAAAGTAGGGGCCTGCCCTATATGCTCTGCAGAAATGGCGGAACAAGGTGTTGGTTTTGCCACAACATTGTAAGCCCTGAAAGTGACTCTTGGTGGGCGCTGGAGCGCCCTGCTGTGAACGATTATATCAAGAATTGTAATTACATGCCATTGTTGAACAGTGGTAGAAAAATTGACCTTTGGTGGTTGTGGTGCTGGTGCCACAACACTATAAGTCCTCACAGTTACTCTGGGTGGGCACAGGAACGGGCCCTCCTGTGAAATATTATATCAAGAATTTTAATTACATGTCCCTGTTAAACAGGGGCAGAAAAATTGGGCCTTAGGCGCTGGTGCCACGACACTGCAACCTCTCCCATATACTCTAGTTTTATTGCAGGAATTAGCCCTGCTGCAAAGCATTGCATCAAAATTTTTAATTAAATGCCCCTGTTAAACAGGGGCAGAAAAATTGGGCCTTAGGCACTGGTACTGGTGCCACGACACTGCAACCTCTCCCATACACTCTAGTTTTATTGCAGGAATTAGCCCTGCTGCAAAGCATTGCATCAAAAATTGTAATTAAACGCCCCTGTTAAACAGGGGCAGAAAAATTGGGCTGATGGCACTGGTGCTGGTGCCACCACACTGCAACCTCTCCCATATACTCTAGTCTTATTGCAGGAATTAGCCCTGCTGCAAAGCATTGCATCAAAAATTGTAATTAAATGCCCCTGTTAAACAGGGGCAGAAAAATTGGGCCTTAGGCACTGGTGCTGGTGCCACGACACTGCAACCTCTCCCATATATTCTAGTTTTATTGCAGGAATTAGCCCTGCTGCAAAGCATTGCATCAAAAATTGTAATTAAACGCCCCTGTTAAACAGGGGCAGAAAAATTGGGCTGATGGCATCACCCAGAACCAGAAATGTTCTTCCAACATATCAGCGGAGGAGGAAGAGGATAGACAATCAACATAACAGGACAGTCATTCAGCATCAGCATAGGCAGTCTTGAAGGGATGTGATATTTAAAAAAAAAAATTATTCGGTTACATCAGCTTCAGGTGCTTGGTAGCTGTGGGTTATCCAAGACTGATTAATCTTGATGAAGGTCAGTCGATCAACTGATTCAGTGGACAGCGCACCCTGTGATCGGTAACAAAGCCACCAGCAGCACTGAAGGTGCGTTCCGAAAGAACGCTGGATGCAGGACAGGCCAGTAGCTCAATTGCATACTGTGCAAGCTCTGGCCAGTGATCCATCCTCAAGACCCAGTAAGCCAGAGGATTTTCGGTGGGAAAGGTGTCCAAGTCTGACCTTGCCCCTAGGTATTCCTGCACCATGTAAATCAGACACTGGCGAT